>NC_053170.1:23601781-23782245 GCF_016835505.1 Polypterus senegalus | reverse complement strand
TCATTCGGGACTCCATGAGCAACCACTCATTCGACACAAAGTCAAACCAACGTTACCCAAGGATTTTCCAGAGAGACGCAGTACCAAAGGAGTCTAATCTTCATCTCAGGTCACTGGATGGCGTCCATGTCTCACAACCATATAACAAGACAGGAAGCAACAGGACTCTAAAGACTTGGACCTTTGTCCTTTTGCATAGATATCGGGAGCGCCACACACCCCTTTCCAGAGACCTCTTGACCCCTCATGCTCTCCCTATCTGTCTACTGACTTCATAGGATGAGTCACCATAGACATGAATGTCACTGGCAAGGTAAGTAAACCTCTCAACAAGGTCGACACCCTCTCCGTAGACAGACACACTGCTAATGACTGTGCCCAAGAGGTCATTAAAGGCCTGGATCTTGGTTTTTATCCAGGACACTCACAAGCCCAGACACTCAAGACTCCTCGCTCAGTCTCTCGAGCGCCACTGATCAGAGCCTCAATTGACTCCGCAAAGATCACATTATCATCAGCAAAGTCAAGATCCGTGAATCTTTCTTCACCAACAGATGCCCTACAGCTGCTGGACCCCACAACCTTGCCCAACAGCCAGTCCATACAAGCATTGAACAGAGTAGGAGCAAGAACACACCCCTGACAAACCCCAGAATCAACTGGGAAAAATCATACAGTATAGGCCCTTTTATATTTATGGCACATAGTTCCTTTCCGATCTATGTATCTGTCATAGTGTTTTATCATATAGTGCCTATACTATTGTTATATTGTGCCTTTCCTATGTATCAATGCATTAATCATATAGTGCCTTTCATATCTATCTGTCAATCTGTTATATAGTGCTTTTGCTGTCTATCATAAAGAGACTCTCTAAAAGATACTGCCTTTCCTGTGTTTCCGTGTCTTTCATAGCTATCTGTCTATTATATAATATCTTTCTTAGACACCCATTTGTGCATTTCTGGTACAGTGTTGTAAAGGAAGAGAACCTCCATCTAAGGACACTTTTGTGTACTGTGGGAATGTCTCAGTGACGGGATTACAGCCTATTGTTGTGCCCATTTACACGCATGAAGTCAGACATCCCAGGCAAAATGCTGGGATATCAGAGGATTATAAGGAAGATCTCAGCAGCAGTCATAGGGTTCAGATTTGTTTCAGATCATTGTTAAGTAATTCTTCATTTTGTGACTCCTATCCTTGTGGGGTATCTCTGATACCTCATCCTCATTTCCTTTCTGCTTGGAGTGTTGAGGACTCACTTGGTGAAGTTGGGAGGCCACCACCACTGGCACTCATTAGTAGAGTAATGATTCCTTTGATTCTCCAGAGCGATCACTGAGGGGGTCAAGGGTGGAGACTGAAATGGAGACCTTAATTTAAAAGGGCACACAGCCACCCGTCCTTCGTCAAACCCACTTAATCCAATTCTGGAGTTTGGATGGGATGCTACCTGTCCCAGAATCATCTGGTACAAGTTAGGAAACACCCTGGATTGGGAGCCAGGATATCAAATGACAGTCAACAACACTAAGTTTAGAGAGGGTGGGATGTGATAGAAAACCCAGAGAACTTTGGAGAGATACAAAAAACAAAACCAAAACAAACAAACAGGAACACTGGTAGAACATGATAACTCCACATAACCATTTTTTGAGCCAGAATTTGAACTTAAGTACTGCTGGAGTTTTTGGACTGCAGTATTGGCTACTGCACAAAAAGCCACACAAGCAGCCAAATCTTTATTTTTATTAGCTCCACACCCATCATGATAGCAGTTTAATTGACCTCAGGGAAGGATCAGGAACCAGCTCCAGGCAGGACACTCTAATCTCACACTTATATGTGGTCCAGGACTCATTATTGTGTTTCTGCACTTACAGGTAACACTTGAGGAGTCCAGAGTGGACTCTCAACCATCATTCCCATGGTTTGCATAGCCCACAGCCATAGCTGTGTTTGTCAGCCAGGGTAGCAGCTTCCTGCCCTGTCCACCCCACTCATTTGTCAAGTTGTATACCACACATTCTGGGATTACTCCGGGTGCCCAATGTCTTCTGTGTCACACATACACACACTGAAATGGACTGTGGTGTCCAGCTGGCCGCCTTTTCTTATGAAATTTTTCCTGCCCCCTCATTTGCTTTTCTTTGGCCTCGTCACCCTCTGCCTTGATACTTGTCTGCTCTGCTTATATCACCTACCACATATTTTGAATTCTAATTAATCGGTCCTATCAAAGTGAACCGGAGGGCAGTAACTTCAACATTTGGATACACTGGTAATGTGCCTGCCTTTGTATTTAAGGTACTGTATGACTAGTCATTCCATTAGTCAGTCTGTGGTTATATACTACATACTGTATATAATCAGTCTGGAGTGCCTCAGTGCTTCACCTCATTGTGCTCACATCTCTGCCATTAGTACCCACTTGGGTGACCGTAACAGATAGCCAGCACAAGCTCACTGTGGTACAGAGATGTTGGACATGCACCGTTCATAAAGCAGTTAGACCAGATCAGATAATTATTCATCCATCAATGCATCCTTCCTAGGCAACAGTTCATTATAAAAGAAACCATCCTTATTGTTCTTATAATTTGGAACATCCACATTTCTGTTTGATGGGGTTTCGCCTGTGCCAATAAAAGTACTCACCCCTTGGAAGTTTTCACGTTCTTGTTATACAACACTGAATCCCAGTGGAATTAATTTAGCTTTTTTGATAAACAAAAAAATACTTTTTAATGCCAATGTCAAAACAGATCTCTACAAAGTGTTTAATTACAAATATAAAAGTGACCAACGTTGATCAGTGTCAACAAAGCCAAATCAAATCCACTGGGATTCAATGTTGTAGAAAAAGAGTATGTGAAAACTTCCAAGTGGTGCATATTTTTAATAAGCACTGTAGTTATCATTTTGAAATGAAGGTGAGACTGCTTAATTAATAAAGGATGGTGGGGAAGCTGAACCCTTCCCTAGCAGCATCTCAAACATGGTAAGAAAATTTGGTGGGATACCCGACCACTAAACTGCACATTCAGGTGCTCATCAACCCTCATGAACACTAGCCATTTAGAGTAATCAATCACCACAACATTGACATATTTGAGATGAAAGCAGAGAGCCCAGAAGAATCCAATGTTGACATGGGGAGAACAGTGCCCAGATTTTGAGGTTAAGGTATTTCCACATGCCACCCAATTTACAGCATCATGGCCTTTAAAGCGATGACATGTGAAGCTCATATGACACATTTATTCTTTTTCAATTCTCATTTTCTGCATTGTAGTGTCACGGAGAGCTACAGCCTATTGTGGCAACATGAAATGTCATGCTGGACACACACACCTGTAGCTTGTAGCAAAGAGTTAAGCTGGGATGTGAAAGAAAACCAGAATCATAGGAGGAAAAGTCCCACAAACATGAAGAGATGAGTGACTGGGCCAGGAGCTACGAGGCAGCAGTGCTCAAAGATACTATTTATTTTTGGCCACACAGAATTCAAATCATTCTGTGAGGGTTTTCATTGGATACTGTGGTTTTACTCACAAAGACATTCTAAAACTGGCCCAGTGTGTGTGTTGAGTGGGTGCAGCCTTGCAACCGGTGTCACTGCCAGTCCCTGTGATCATAAACTAGAGAATAAGATGTCAGGTTGTACAATAACACAATTCTGCAAGTTCACATTTCACAAATCATTTCTTTAGATAAACCCGTGCTTATTGAATTACACACTAAAAGCTCATGTTTAACATCAGTCAATACAAAGCGCAAATTTTTGCCATGGGCGAGCTCCTTGTGGCATCTTGTGATAGACGCTCATTTTGTGGACTGCCCATGTGATTCACATGATACACAAAGCATTCTGTGCTCAAAACTGATGACTGGTTTAAAAAAAAAAACAAAAAAAAACTCAAGACAAAAGTGACACACGTTGGGGGAATTCTTTTAATCCAGAATTAAAATGTCTCAAAAAAATAACAATTTACAACTTCAGTGAAACAAGCCAGTTCTTCCATAATTGTACATCTATAGCAGTCATGTCACCTACCTGCATGCCAGCAGGTGGACACAAATACTTAATTTAACGGCTTTTGTAAAAAAATATATGCAACATGAGTGTATAAATATATATAATATCTATAATGTTGTATGTGTGTATATATACTGTATATCCACACATGAAAATATAACCTCTATCTGTAGTTTCCACCATTAACAATTCCATCATCTAATGCTTCATTTTGTTCCTTTGTTAAAATGTACTTGTGCTTTTTAATGTAGCAGAAATGCTAAGTCATTTTACATGTTGTAGTTGAAAAGCAAAATCGTTTATTTTCAATTCCATTCAATAAGAGTAAATTAAACTGAATTGGATTTTTCCTATCTAAGCAAATATTAAATCTGACAGTAAGTTTGAAACAGATTGACTGAGAAATTTGAACTAAACAAACCATAAACTGGTTTGTTCCTTGGCATGCTCAATGCGACAACATATCAGTGAACGTCCAAGCACTGCCTAGTCCATGATGACAGATGTCAAAAGACTCTTCTCAAAATTCAGGTGACTCATCTCTTAATGCTTTAAAAGTGTGGGACTGCAGTGTCTGCCTGTTTTCACACTGTTTGAATCTATCATTTGGAGGAGGCTAATCACAGCTTGTGCTAGCTCACCTTGATCTCCTGACGTTTTCGTCTGGACTCTTTCATACATAAGTGGTGATTTTGTTAAGCTGGCATTTGATCAGATCATACAGAGACGTAGCAGGCCCACCAGCACTCCGCACGCTCAGGCATGTTGTTGCCCGAGTGTGTGCGATGCCAGGCTTTAATATTAGCTTTTTTATCTATTCAGAATATATATTTGTATATTAACAACTATACAGTTTACAACGAGACATCCACTGAATATAATTAGATTGGAATGGGAAGCAAAGGCAAAACTGAAGCAACAGTAGGGAAGCACAGGGGCTGTGCATCCTTGGAATAAAGGCATGAAAACTCTTCCTGATATTGTTTCCAGAGCAAGAAATCTTTCTGACATATTTATAAATTGAATTTTAAGTTCACATTTGAGTATGTTTTCATAAATATTTCCTCTCTGATATCTTTAAGATTTGAGGGCAGCAAACAATTTTGGGTGAGTCCAGAAACCAGCCATTAAACTGGCAGAGAGATAGAGGAGTCTTGCCGTATGCATTGTATTAAGAAGTTCTATGTAGTGTAATGTTTCTTTTTGCCAATATATAATTTTTTTTTCTAGACACTGTTGTTGGTGTTTAATTGCAGTTCTAAACAAGGTCCCTTTCTTTTGCACTATATATATAGATCCATTCTTATGTCTGGGAATGCCCACCAGTCCCATCACTCCTTGCCATCATCCCTCCTGTTCAGGTCTCTGGGTGTTGTTAATCAGGCTTCTGTTTAAACTAATATGGCAGCACAATTCTCTAGTAGTGTAAATGTTAACTGAAACTTGACAACTATAGCTTTTTTTGATTTATGGCTTCAAAAATATAAGAAAAATACACATAATTAACTGTACAGTTCTACTTAAAAAAGGAGTTCAATATTTAAAAGATAACTATGCACTACGGGGGAGATGGTACAAATGCCATGGGTTGTACCCAGCATTACTCACTTCTCAGCTCATTTTTGAAATTTGTTTTCTTTACTTACAATAGAACTTTTCGACTACCTTACTAATCTACAGATTGTATTTTGATTATAATTTGTCCTCGGAGTATTGGAAATGGAAATCAAAACCACAAAAAGTCATCAGGTTTTAAGCAAGTTGACAAGTACATTACAAGTAAGAGGAAACATAATTTTTTTTAATGAATTTAATGTCTAAAGCTATTAAATTAATTGAACTCCTAGACTAATTTAGGACAGTTGGCATATGATAGAGCAGAATGTCATTTCACAAACTTGCACAACATTTGTTGGGAAGCGTATATAGGTGATGTTAAAAAGCAAAGACTGGACCTCATAAAATGCTAAACTGGTCAGGCACTGTTGCCCACATTCAGAATTCTGCTATGGCCATCACAATCATATAAAGGCTGGGGATGAAGTATGTGAACCTCTCATTTGTGAAAATGTTCTCACTGTGAATGAGGGTCTGACTATATAAGGGAATCACTCATCCTTTGTGTCAGATGTTTGGGTAGCACTGGTTAACATTTGTACAAATGTGGAGCAAAAAGTGGAAAGCAAGTAAGGACATATACTGAGTGGTCATCTTGTTTTTGACAAATGCTGATGTCCCATTAGGGTAAAGGTCATTAATATACCACCAACATCACAATATCATCACTTCAAGACCACTGACATCATTACATGGCCTGCAAGTTCACCACATCTATCCCTAATTATATTCTTTATCTGCAATTACAATCCCTCTGCAAACTGCCCACTGTGGAATGGGCCTGCAATGACAGAACAAAAAATTGCACCCAGTAGAAATACTTTGCATTAATGGGAAGGAATCACACCTCATACATTTCCAAAGTTGTAAACATTTTCTAATAAAGCTTCCCTTCTAATATTATTATTAAATATAGCTACAATTTTATAACTTTTCATAGTGCCCTGGTTTCCTTTTCTGTAGCGTGTATATTCAATTTGTTTGGATAAATATACAATATAATTTTGATAGTGTGCTTAACTGTTAAGAGTACCACCAAAATGACACAAAGCACAATTCCCGATGAAAACCTCAGTAAAGGAAAAACAGAATTATGATACTGGTAAAATAGAAATACAGGAGTCACAAGGGTGCAACAGAGAGTATGGCGTGTGACTGTGTGATGTCCCCCAAAGTGTAACATCCAGAAGCACAAACGTAGGACAGCCAAAGAGTAGAATCTTGGAAGGAAGGTGAAAATTACCTGTTCATAGCCCTAGAGTGCATAAAATTGCCTGCACTTTAAACCAAGAGGTTACGACTGTGGAAGATTGGCAGATGTTACATTCTCACTAAAGTTTTGTGTCTGTTCCCACTGTCCATTCTTGTCAATTACTTTCAATTTAGGTCTGAACCAAAAACAAAGGTGGAGGTGGCATTAGCTGGTCTGTGGCCCTTAGTATTGCCATTGCTGGGGATATAAAGCCCTTGATGTAATGGCATTTGCCTTTGGCCACATTTAAGAAAAGAAACTCTCCACAAGTTCTTTCTTATTAATGCTTAGTTTATTAGGTACTTCTGGTTTGGACTTTTGCTGGATTAAGTGGTTATTGTTATTCAGCTGCCCCTTTGGTTTTGTGATTTTTCTAAGTATGGATTTTGACATAATTAGGTATTGGATTTAGTTTTTTTCTGATTCTGCCTTCTGTCTTATGTGAAGAAATATGCTTTCAGGTTATGCATTTTTGGTGTGCTAATTTAAGAATTTCTTTTGCATAATTTAGTTCTTTGGTTAGTTTGCTTTCTTTACTTTACTATCTCATTATATTTTTTGATCAAATGATTTATTGTTACTTTGCTGCTCGGTCCTTAGTTGATTTGTTTTTCATTCGTAATAGTTGTAGTTTAATTATTTATTGCTCAATAAATATATAAATATTAATTTGTAGTGTTAGTGTTTGGGAAGGATTTCAAGGTTTTGGCCTCCTCCTTGGGTCTAACATATGCAGAGCAGGAGACTGGTTCAGTTCCTCCAGGATGAGGACAGGTTGCAGACTTCTGAATGATGGCACAGGGAGAACTCTGTTGTCTAAAGGAGAAAGAAGTCAGCAGTAAGTACTAAGTAGGGTAAAGGGGTTAAAGGATAGTGACAACCATCAGAGAAGAGTTCTAGTCTGGCGTTTCTGAAGCCAAAATAGAGTCTGCCTTTGTGTCTAGAAGTAACTGTGGGAGGGACTTTAAATCTGCCTGAAGGCACAGCAGTGTGTGTTAAGTATTAAGATGGAAGGATAATTTAAGGTGAAGGCTTCCTGGCAGGAAGGAGTCCAGGGAGAAAGAGAATGAAAGAGAAAGAGGTGAGGTGGAATATGAGAAGGGAGGGAGAACCCCTTGAATGTGACAAGGAAGTGAACATGTTGTAGGCCTCTTTAGCTGATACATGGAGCTGAAGCTAGACCCAAGTGGGTGATGTTGAGTGGGATAGGGCAGTAAGGGTGAGCTTTCAGTTTTCTTTTTCCTTTGGTACTAAATAAGACACTCACCCTTACTGTATTTATATTTATGTCATATTTATAAATATGACAGCCATATCAGCTCCTTTGGCTATATTTATCTACATCCACATTTCAATTAAAACCTCACTACTCCATCCTTAATTATTTAACAATAAAGTATATTCTGCCCTTCAAAAGTTCACTTAAAGGCCGAGCTAGATCTTATCCTCAATTACTGTCTCATACAATCACATGAATGTGACTAGAATCTTCCAGTTAAAATAGTAAAAATTTGCAGAGCATTTTTACCTCATCAAATCAGGTAAAATAAGCACAGAAGCACGAAGGGATGCTATTAAAAAAAAAAAAACCACAAACATCAGATGACAAAATAGTGTGATGTCCTCTCCAGTGGCCTTGGCTGCTCATCTCAGCTGCTAATCTGCACTCTGCCATGTGCAGATATTGTCTCTACATCCCACATGAGCCATTCTAACTGACAGCATTATTTATCCAACAAGTAAGTATGTTTAAATTTTATGCAGTTCACACAAAACAGCCAAGAGCAATTTATTACAGTCAGCCAAAACAACAATATTAAATGTGTTTATAGCTTTCCTTCTGCCTATCAGGTAGAAAACATGTATTTAACAGTGAACTGTCATTTAGAGTTAAATATAAAAAACCCAACTTAAAGTGGATTAAAGGAAAGCAAGACCAGGCATTGTTTTTTGTGTCATTTTTGTTCTCCACGTCTTTCATACATAGTCATCCTTGGAGATCTCCATACATGTGTAGAGTAAAATCTCCAGCCAGACCTTACTATTAAAGGAGACACATAAGTGGCCTCTAATCATCAGTATCATCTATTATTTACAGTAAAAAAAAAGTAATTAAATTTTACTTTTGATTATTAATGAGCAAAAATGTGATTCCGCATTTGAATATTCTTAGATTCAATTTCAAAAGTTACATGTTTTTAAATTATGTCAGTTTAAAATTACGATTAAGATATTGCAAAAATGGTATATTTTTCCATGTAATTACAGGATGTGAGCAAATAAAATTGATCCCATTTTATGAACTTGCTTAATCTAATTAAAGTGCTGCAAGAGACTGGGGTCTACTACAGTAGCATCAGATGCAAGGTCAAAGCCAGGCCCAAACAAGTTTCAGGTCTGTTTCTATAAATGAATCATTGAACCGTCAGGTGTTAATTGTTTTTAAGAAATTACATTGTTTACAGTTACTTAGTACTGCTTAAGGGTGTTGAGTAAAATCAAAGATATATACAAGCAGCTGGTGGAACAGTTTTATTTAACAAATTTAAAGGGCAACTTTCTCCATTTTTAAGGACAAATTTGGATATAATGAGATTGCTACACAGGGGTATTATTGTTTATATTTTAAGTGGTTTTCATTTGAAATCTTTCTATAGAACTTTCCAGAAAGCAATACTTCTTAGTGAGGACAGCAAAAATTTACTTTCTCTTCAGGGAAAGTGTTCTGTTATTTTATTTGATTATAAAGAAAGCTTAAATATGTGTATGTTAGAACATGTTAATTTTTAACCAAGGTATTCTTCAGATACTCAATAAGACATGTACGCAAGTTATTTTAAATTGTGACTGAAGATATTGTCATGCTAGTAGATAATAAGATGCAGGTAGTGATCAGACAAAAATATATTACACACACATGCACAGTCAAAGAAACAGCTTTTAGGTTACTAATTTGAAAATACAATGATCGAGTTGTATTCTGAGAGATCCTCTCTTCAAAGCACATAATCCATCCATTATCCAACTCACTATATCCGAACTACAGGGGTCAACGGGGTCTGCTGGAGCCAATCCCAGTGAACACAGTGCACAAGGCAGGAAACAAACCCCGGGCAGGGTGCCAGCCCACCACAGAAAGCACATAATAACTGGAAGATTTATTCAACTCTCATATTTTCATTTCAGTAAAAAATGCATGAGACATGCTTCTAAAACAACTTTTTTTTTAAAGGATTGCCTTCTGCTTAAAAATTGTATTTTACAGATAAGATGGCTTATTTATCACCTTTCCATTCACCCTCACACCAAAAAAGTAATATTAATAAACATAAAAATTATGACAGGAAATAAAAAAAAACAACAAATGCATCCCAAAATAGACAGCATTTAAAGGGAGGAGGAGTTTCAGAGTACAAAAGTGAACAACATTCCTGTTTTTACCAGATACACAATAGCAAAAGCAGCACTGTCTTTTTACGCTTCTGTTCAATTTAGCATACAAGACTCATATGTTGGAACCATGTATTTGATATTGATGAAGGCGTTCTCTCCTCCACAGCGCTCAAAGACCTCCAGTGTCTCCTGGATGAGGTCCCCAATATTCTCCCGCTTCTGCTGACTATAGTCAATGCCATCTCCAGAGTTGACTAAGAAAAACAGAAAGAGGTAAGCTTAACTTAAGAGGTCATTAACACTTTGCAGACACAATTCACAAAACTGCATCCCACTTAAATATTTTTAGGAAATATTTCTGCAATAAGATAGTGAAACATACAACCCGTCCAGTTTGTTTCTTGCCATTAAAATTACTTATGTAAATATCTGAGATCAGCAGAATAATGCTCAAGTTGTGAAACAGCTTACTATGGGTAAAGGGGAAGGAAAAGTAACTATTGCGCAAAATAATACCCATTTATATCCAGATCATATGACAGCAAAGAATAAAACAAGTAGGAAATTATTTATCTATTCAATAATTCATCTGCTTGACTCTGTGTTTATGCCATTTTGCCTTGACATTGGAAATTTGATTGACACAGGGATACTGAGATCTTTGAGAAAAAAATGCTCATGCTAGAGTAAAAGGTTGACCAATCTGAGGAATGTTCTTGGGACTGTTTTATTCAACAAGAGCATTACTTTTCAAATACAGGATTGAGGGAGAGCTAAATCAACACAGAAGGGAAAAAATATATATATAATTTTGCTGTTTTTAAGGTGTATCAGAAAAACCTTAATACAAAAAAATATAACTATCCCACCTTTATTCCACAGATGAAATATTGACTGTAAATTTCAGAGCATCATACCAAGTATATTATTAGATTAATTATACCAAGACTACTGAACAAGTTACTACTTAATTTGACCACTCAGAAGAAATCTGGATATTTTACTGCACCTTTCACTGAACGTACACACATTTCAGATAAGCTCCTTTTACATGTTGCTACACAAATGCTCAGTGATCTGTGTTTCATCCATGCATGATGTTTACTTCAAAACTTTTGACCAATATTTACTGTATATAAATTATATCTAACACTATTCAGTACACAGATTATCCATTGTTTATTTTGGCACTCTCATTGATTTTTGAAGAAATTATCTTTTACTACCCTGAAATGAGTTTGTAAGTAGAAGTTCAAGCTCAAAGCATTTACATACACACACACAAATGGAAAAGTAACATCTCAAATTAACCTGACAGTATGTCACCTGTGTGCAGCGTTGCAACTGGAGTGTACAAAAGAAAAATCACATAAAAAATGCCATGTTTACACCTGGCAACCAAATGTCAAACAGGTTATTTCTACTTCATCTGATATTGTAAATACATTATTTACACAATACTCTTTATGAGGAATACTGGGAAAGGAATTTACTCAGGTCCAACCAACCAAACAATTGCAGGATCCTTGAAATATAGACACATGTGCTATACTGTATATATAGTTTTCATGGAAAATTATAGTTTATTTATATAAAAATCATAGTTTATACATACAAGGTCATCAATATAAAATTATCTTTTGCTCTTTGGCTGATAAGCAGAGTAGAGAATTACTCAATTCAGTTCCAGTGAATATTAGGTATTCTGCTAATAAACCACGTTTAACACAATTATCACATTTCAAAAAGACCAAGTCAAGAGAAGCTTACTTTTGTTATTTTATATCATGATTAAACAAAAAATGGCCTCTCATTTTTTAGAGGTCAGTTGTGAAAAACTTGAAACAGATGTTTTAACTCTTATATATGGGTGTCCATCTTCAAAGACCTCAATTCAGACAAAACTCATGAATCCCATAATGGCATACTTGTGAAGAAAAGGGGTAAGTGATCACTTACAGACCCTGCTGCAATAAACAAATAGTGAGTGACATCATTTATCTTTGTATCTGCTTGAACAAGAAAACTTGCAGTGGAGGGGCAGGAATGTGAGATAAAATGGCAGATATGATCTCCCCGGAGGACTTGCTTGTGCTTGCTTGAAAATTAAGTCCTATAATTATTTTATTAGAGCCCAAGCTGTGTTATGTATTCTACACAATAGAAATCAACATTTACAGGTGCAAGAAATGAATCCTAAGTGCGTACTGCTTTCAAATGAAATGCATGTTTGAAACCAGTTAAAGACCTAGGGGAGCAGTTGTAACTTTTTAAAACCCGAATTCAACATGTGGTGTGTGTGTGTGCGTGAGTGTGTGTGTTTTAGGGGTGATGGAATAGGCACATTCCTAAAAACATAAAAAGCAACAGCCTCATAGCTTAAACTCCTTTGTGTAAGTTTACAAGTGGCTGTCAAGCCAAGGTGGGGAATTCAACTGACCGAATATTGTTTTCCATTTCTCGCTCATCTGCAACATTCAGGTCTGGGAAAGACTGACAGCTGTGAGGCAGATGTCTAAAAAGGCCATGGCATGGCAAACAGGGCACTTCAGTTAAAGAAATGAGAAAACCAGTATGGAATGTACACCATGGATACTGTCATTTTAGCAGGACCATTCAGCAGACACAAGCATGACTGAGTTAAAGACAGAGTCAAAAACTAAAGTGATAACTGTAGCATGCTTTATGTTAACTAGCAATTTTACTATTTTAACATCCCATATAGCCTGTATCACCCAAAAATCAAGTCTGTTTGAGAACAGGATTCAAACTGTGCTACCACTTAAAGATTTTCTTGCTTATAACACTTGTGCTACTCAGCACGCTTTTAGTATTCATTTATTCAGACTGAGAACAAAAGCTCAGTTTAATCTTCCTAAAAGGGTGCTAGTGTTTTCAGTGACAGAATTGATTACTTAGCTGACTGAGAGAAGTACAATTCATCTGACAAACTGGTTTTAGGGGGTAGGACTGAATACGACCCTAGCAAAGAAGTACAAGAAAAACTAAATACATCTTCTACTAAAATATGGTAGTGATGCCATAGGTATTCTTAAAAAAAAACCAGCCAGCTACATCCTTGACGAAACAGGTAGAAAATATTTAGGAGGTGTATTCAAGAAGTAAACTTCTGTTACAGCAGAGGTAAGAACTGCCTGGGTGAGGCATTAAGACAACACTGCTAACCCAATGAGTTACATGTACCAAAAGCCTTCTTAATGTTAAAGAATCTATAGAACGTAATTAAAAGAGAACAGGTGAATGTTGTGGGAGAATCCAACATTTATACCATTTTGATGGTTATGCATCAGTGTTTCATCATAAATTTAAGCACTCAGTTGTTGTTTTGACTTGTCTTGTCCAACCTGGATAGGTGAACTGTTTCAGTCCCATCATCAAACATTAAGCAAGTGTTAGAAGAATATTCGTTCAATGGGAATATAGCAGGCTACTTCTAAGAAGTCCTGTGCCAATGCCTCAGTTTCCAATAGTTGTTCAATATCCAGATTTTAAATGCAGTCAGCTCATGGGAATTCTTTCCTGGGTAATACATGGTTGTTCTCGTTAAAGTCTGGCCTGAGGTCTGTGACTCTCTACACAAAAATGCAGGTTGACTTTCAGTCAGTATAACAGTCATTGTTCTGTGTCCATGTAAACCACCAAGGATCAAATTCCTGTCTGCCCACAAAGCACAATATTTCAACAAAGCCCAGTGAATGCACAAATGCCAAGTGAAGCAAGATACACCTCAGGGTTTTAAAGGCAATGACGTACAGCCGAGTTGAAGACATAGTAAATATTGGTGAGTCCAGTATAAAGAGATGTACATGTCAAGTTTGGTTTCTTGTGGTTTGGAAGATGAGATGTAAGTAATAGGTTTAAAAACAGGATGTTTTCTTTTTTATAGAAACCCATTAATAATTTTAAGATGAAGAAGAAAAATGTGAAAATGTGAAGTTAAATCTTTGGATTTAGAATAGAATAGCACATTAGAATAGACATAGTGATGACTGTGTAGTTCGCTGTCAAGAACAAGTTTTACTCTTACATTTACTGTATTATTTGCCAAATGGGTAAATGTACCACTCTGCCACATGAACCACACTGTTGTTTGTTTAATAAACTATCTTTACTGATTACATGTTTTTTAAAAAACAAAACTGCAGAGTGTGTCATGCTTTTTAAGAAATGTTAGTCTTCTAAATGACACAGACAGGACCAAATGACTTTTACATTAGAGAATAGACAGAGGAGAGTCATTAAGGACTAATTAAAGCAGGGTCCCTATAAAAAATGATATTGAGTGCCAACAATTATCTATAGTAATTGCAAACATGAAAAAAGTAACTTATCATTAGAAATATTATAATTCTAACACCTGGCAGTCAAATAACAGTTTATTGACAGTGATGCATTAAAATTGCAAAAATTACATCCAAGAGGCTGCAAGACATGAACCTTCCTAAAAGCATCTTCATTTGTCACATACTGTACATCTATCAGATCTTAAAGTAAAGCATTTCACATTTCAAACCTGCTTAGTCAAGTTCAGGGCAATAGAATACCACAGCCCATGCAGGAAACACTGGGTGAATGGCAGGAAACAATCTTGGACAAGGTGCCAGTCTACATTTGGGCATGTGTCTGCATTCACCCATAAATACGACAGGCATTGTTTTCCTTTTTATTCAATGTATTAAAAGTAAGAAAGTAACACTCCATACCAGCAAGTCAAACTTGTCAAAGCTAAATTCAATTCAACCCCCACCCATGAGAAAGAGCGGAATTTTAGCATTGCCAATGGCTGAACATATCCCAAAAACCTCAAAAGCAGATGTTGTAAATACATGAGACCTCAGCTTCCTGCAATAGGTTATGGATCTAAGAAGAAAGACTCTGTCCACTGTCTTGTATTTTCCATAGTGGGACACCACCTTCATTATTATTATAATAATATATCAGACTACAAGAGCAGAAAACAGCGGAATTGTTAACAGACATCTTTACAACCTTACAGGAAGGTGAACTGATTTAGTCAGGGACACAAACTGACCAGACAACTTTGTGGTTTAAAATCCAATGCCTTAGACAATATGGCATAGTGCCTGCCCTAGTGACATGGTGCTACTGCCAGAGCACAGCATGCATAAGGCAGAAGAGGACTGGCAACTGGTAGATACTGGAAGATAAACTAATTTTTGGAAAAACTTGTATGTTGTTTATCACTAAGTAGACAGAAGAATGCTGGTAGTTTTGAACAGTGATGTACTTATATAAATTTATATAAAATACAAAATGCAATAAAGCTTCAGTGTTTTATAAACTACATAAAGGAGGAGGCAAAATAGGATATTTGCCTTTCTTATTTGAAAAAACATTTTGTAAGTAATGTGTTGCTGTCTACTACTGACAATGTTTATTTATTATATATTATATTTATGCTAGAGAAACCACTTAATATTACCTTACTGGTGATACATGTCATAACAATTAGTGTTGCTGCCTTCCCCATCTACAGTTACCAATCCAATTATATTTTATGTGGATTATGTACATTTTTGGCATGTTCATGAAGGGTTTTGTCTGGGGAATTCCTTTTACGTACATATTTCCAAAACAAGCATTATTAGGTTAACTGCAGGTTCTAAATTCAAAACAGTCCTCAGGATGAGTTTACTAAAATTATGATCTCTAGTAAGTCGCTTTGGAGAAAACACTCTTCTAAGTGACCAAATGTGAAGGTAAACTAACCTTGTCTGAGTGATTATATTTGTATGCGTGCTGATGTGCATTTGTGTGACCTACAAGAAATGGGTGTACCATGCTACGTTTGTTTCATCTCTGTTTTGATAATAACTATCTCTTTGTCTCTCCTTTCTTCAATATAAAAACAATCCATCCGTCCATTTTCATATCTGCTCTATTTAATTGCATGAAGTCGGAGGGCTGTCAATGACAGAGTGCACTCACTCACTCATACACAGCCATTTAGAATCTCCAATTAGTCCAACATGCACCTCTTGGGGAAGTGGTGGGCAATCTGGAGTATCTAGAGAAAACAACAGACATGAGAAGAATGTGCAAGCCATACAATGAAACTGACTGGGGCAGAATTAAATGCCAGTTTTGGTTTCACTCAAAAACAAAGGTTAATAAGCCAAGCCATTTTTCCTATAATAATGATTTAATACTACATGATTTTTAAATGTTATAATATATACTTACATCCCACAATACTTGTATGAAAAGTTGTGTATCTGATGCAGGTCCTAAGTAGCAATGTTGAATGTCTCCACTAACTTGGCTATGTCTTTTGAGTCAGGTTTGTGTGTCGCTAGTATCCCTGATGGTAATTACTCATGAAAAGAGGTACTATACTTTAAATAGGAAGCTTAGGTTAAAACTCTTAGCTAACAATTGCCTGACCATCCACCTAATCTCATTTATTTTTAACACAAAAAGCATGTTATCTACTTTTCTTTAAATGCCCATAGTTATGGAACCATATTTTTCACTAAAGCAAAGTTAGTGTGTGTACCACTCTAGGAATGTTTTCTATTCAGTGATAATACATTATTAATAAAAAGAATACCTAAAATAGAAAAGGCAATTTTTATCTATTTATTAACCATCATTAAATACAAAAGCATTTCAAATGTTCTAGTCAGATATGATAGGGATAAGCATGTCAAATGTCTTGAGAGTGCAATCATAGTTTTACAGCTTGGTCTCTGTTGCGAAAGACAAGATTTGTACAAAGCAGATAATGGAAATGTGAAGGATGGTCAGCATGCAGCAGCCAAAGCATAGTCTTCTGGATCTGTCATGTCACACAACTCTGTCTGACAAATCTCGGCTGGTTTCAAATTAAAAAAAATATTGATTCTCTCACCCTCTTCTTTTAACTTGAATCTACTAAAACTGAGGTGACAGAAATTGCAGGCCAATGTGGTGCTTCTTTTCACATGGCAATGTCATTTTAGCTAATTAAAGCAACATTACATCTGGGGTGCAGTTGCAGCAGTCTTGCTATATAAAACCCCTACAAAAACAAATTTACAATCTTTTGATCAGTCATTAATGGCAGGTTTTTGTTGTGTGGGACAGACCCCACTGATGAGTATAATACTATGTTTCAGGCCACAAAATAGTAAAGGCAATAAAAAAATAAAAAAGAATGCAGAGTACTTGGTGGGATGTGATGGAGAGAATTTTCCTTGTGATGAGCTGGACTTTTGTTTAGTGCTTGTCCCTGCCTATTGCCCAGGGCTGTTTGTATAGGTGACAGCCTGTCACACAAGTAAAATGGAACATGAGGGTCTAGTAAATGGAAGGATGGGTGCAATTTTTCATTTACTTTATATGTTTCTTAATTTCCAAATTCTGGCAATGTGTGTACTGGAAGAAAAAGTGGTTCATTCCCACAGAGAGTCAATAGGAGACAATAAACCTGCAACCTTATAGTTTACAGGCAAATGGCATCCCAAGATTTCTAATTTAGTCTCTCTAGACGTTTACTCTGTACATGAAAATCTATTTTCCCTGCTTCATTGTGATATAGTTGAAGTAAAAGGTTTCTATTACAATTTAATTACCCACTCTACATTAACAGAAGCTTTCATATAGCCACAAATAAAAGAACAACTGGACCAGATATGTATTAAGTAATTTCCTGTTCCAGCATGAAAATAAATCATTTTCACTGTCAGCATATCACAAGATAACCAAACTTCACATTTGTGAAGTTGAGCTGTCAGGTAATGTGCCTGAAGTTTTATCCCATTTTGGTAATGAGTTAGAAATTGATATCAAAGACATGTCTCACATACATTTACAACTTGCCATTACTATCTCTGCAAAATCTCAACTTACAAATGTACTTATTGTGGGGTTTGCAAACTGGCATGATTGTTAGCATTGCTTCCTTAAAGCTCAAGAGTCCTGGGCTTGAATCCCATACCTGGTCGTTGTCTATGTGTGTTAGGTTAGTGAGTGTTGGGGTTTTGTTCAAGTGCATCTTGTGACAAACTGTTGCCCCACCCTGGGTTTGTTACTACCTAGCTCCCAAATATTATTTGGTATTGGCACTACCTCCTTGCAGCTATGAACTGGATAGACAGGTTAGAAGATAGTAGGGTAGACTTACTTATTCCATTTAGTCTTTTAGAATACAAGTCAGCTATAAAATGCAGAGTTACTCAAAAAGAATGTACCTGTTTTAAATTACAGTTCTTTAATCCTGGTAGATTTCTACTTAAAAATATGTTTTTTACACGATGTGATTAAGAAAACTGTCCCTGTTTATACTTCTCTGGGGTTACTGCTTCCATTGCAGCCTTGGTGCAGTTCTATAGTTCCTGGAGATTTGTGGGCATGGCTGGCAGGTACATGGTGTCTTTAACATAACCCACCAAAAAGAAAACACACAGTGTCAGAAAATAATGAAAATGTGTAATACAGTTGTATATTCTTTTATGTTGATCAAAACATTATATAAACTAATTTTAAATTGTAATGTCATTGTAATTGTTTGATGGTTCAAGTAGCACATGATAATAGCTGATAAAGAAAATGGCATTACACTTGTGCAAGAACCAACAATAATGAAAAAGGAATGTTTGCTGCTTTACAGTGGGATTTCAAACAGCTGACATAGCCTGTGTGTGTGTGTGTGCTGGGGGAGGGTTGGTACACAGACAATCTTTGTTTGCTCTGCAGAGAGTCTACCATGAGATCAGGCTTGGGTAACATTGTCTGTGAACAGCATAAAGGAGGGAGAGTGATGAAGCAAGCAGCTGCACATTACTGATGCAAAACAGGAAGGGTATGTGTATGAAATGGGGAAGAAAGGCAAAAGAGTGAAAAGGGGCTGGTTATGTGCATAGCCCACCACAGGCTGAGATGGCGTGAGCGAGTTTACAATCAATGAAATATGTGTGCTGGTGGGGGGTAGGGATTTCACACTTTCTCTAAAGGGACTAGGACTGACGCATACTTATGCTGCTTCCATTCTCTTTTAACAGACTATTTTAACTAATTTGTTTTTTTCTTTTTCGTTACTTGAAATGTTCTTTTTTTGTTAAACAAGATGAACTTGCTTTATGTATATAAATGAAATTACATGTCCCAACACTTTTAAGCTGTTGACAAACCAAATGCATAAACTTTAAATGTGGTTCAGGCCAACCTTCTGTTATTATCTCTAACAAGAGAAGAGTTCAACAGAGGGCCAGGGCCATGCTCACCCTCATATACTCTGCATATATTTATGTTTTAATAAAAGCATGTAATACCTTAAAATGTACAGTGAAGTAGTTCGGCTGTTTGAAAAAAGGTTATGGCAGGGTAAGTATACAATTTTGCATTTATAGTGCCTATCTTTGATATAAAAAAACACACACAAACTTATAATAATATTTTTACGTTTGAATGACTACCCATACCCAACAAGTTAAGGAAGACAGTGGACATTTGCCTTTGTGTCTACATGTAGTAGTGCAACATTACACAAGAGACAAGTATTCCTACTATAGTTCTGAATTCATGATATATTATTTAATGATTATGAAAAATATCTGAATAGGTGAATTGTGTGTAAATCTGGACATAATATCAGTAGGGTGTCACACACGTGTGCATGGGAAGCAGCTGAAGGGCTTAGGAAATACTGTTTATACATCTGCCCAGGGGGCGGGTGCACTGACGCTCTTTCTGAGTTCTCTGCAGGTCTTACCCGGGAAATCCCACCAGGAGCCGCCATTTCCAGGAAGGACACATCACTTCCGGTTCCGGCCCCAAGAATGAGGTCACTTCCGGTTCCGGCCCCAAGGATGAGGTCACTTCCAGTTCCGGCCCAGAGGACGACATCATTTCCGCCCTCTGTGCTATAAAGCTCACTGCCATTGCTTAGGCAGGCAGTTCTGTTTTGGACTCTGTTGTGTAAACAACTGTTACAATGCCTCAAAGACTTTTGCAGCCGGGAAACCGTAATAAACGGGTGGCTGCCCCAAACCTTTCCGTCTCTGGTCTCCACTTATTACAGTGGCGTAGTCGGCAGGATGGTGTCCCGATGAACCGGGACACGAACTATCACGGAACCAGGTGGGTGAGTACCGGGCCGAGTTTGGGCGGGGAGTGCGCCAGAGGGTCAGGAAGGGCGCGTGCAGGCTCTGCTCCATGAGCATAACTCGGTGGGGACCACCCATCTCGTGGAGAACGTAGAGGGGACCCACAGGCGTGGGCTGGCTTCTGGGGAACACACACGAGTGGCTCAGTATGCTCTCCTTGGCAGGAAAGCCGAGCTGCCCATCGGGACCAAGGTCCCAGTTAGCGATGGGTTGTCCCCAGGCCGGCAGGTGAAGGAAATCATAAACTGGGAGTTTAACCCAAGCAAAGGGCTGTCAGAGCAGGCTATGGCTCTCTGGCAACAGGTGGGTGAGTGGCTACGGCCATTGAGTTAACCCCTTACAAATAGTGCAGCAAGTGGCCTGTTTTCTGCTGCTAAAAGACTACCCCAGGAATTTGCCCAGCCGGCCTGGGGCGAATTCCATTCTATGGACGAGCTGCTGCAGCTCTTGCAAACCCAGAGGCCGGCTGTGAAACCTGGGAGGGCAGAACAGCCGCTCTGTGGACTACCGGGAGCTATGTCCCACTAAAGCAGTCCCTTCCACGCATTCCAGAGCTTGTTCGAAGTCGCCGGGCCGTCTGGCTTGCGACCTGTCGGGGAACAAGGCGGACCGTAGGGGACAATGGCGGGGGTTGTTTGTGTGCCCTTAGCAATCCCTGGCGGATAAACATACGGGGAGCTTCTTATTAATGGACATAAGATAACAGCGCTGTTCGATTCCGGCAGTAGCGTGTCTGTCGTTGCTTGCCGTTTTATTCTGCCGCAACAGTGGATTAAAAGAAGACCAGTCTAAAATGTATACGGAGATATCCGCACATACAATACCGCCCGGTGTTACGTATGTCTCGGAGGAACCCTTCGACAGCTTACCGTGGCGGTGCATCCGGATCCTCCGTTTCCGTAATCCTCGGCGAGACTGGTCTGATAGTAACGGCGTAGTTTAGTAAGCATTCCCCGAAAAACTTATGGCCTCGTTATAGATGACAACGATTCATCTCAAGTTGCTTCCACACCGTGTAATCAGCCGACAGGGAGTGGGGCGGTAGGCCAAGAGAGTGCGAAGACACTCCCGGACCGTCGCGGGCTACTACGTCATCCACTAGCGCCCGGCAGCGAGGAGGAATCTCCGCCCCTTGAGGTCAGACGGACCCGCTCTCTGAGTTGCACTTTCAGTTTAGAGCGACGGCGGCTTCTTTCAAGAGAGAACAGTGGAATGGCGACTCTCTGAAACACATAAAGAATGCAGTGGTTCTCGTTAACGGCCAACGCGCATTTGCCCATGCCACAGGGACCTCACTTTGTCGTTGATAATGATTTGTTGTATCGGGTCGCTGAACATGAGGGAAGGTCCGAAGTTGTTGCTAATCCAGCGGACCTACGGCGGCAGGTTTGCGAGTTAGCACACTCCCACCTTCTTGGAGGCCATCTCGGCTCCGATAAAACATTAGAGCGAATTAAGCTCCGTTTTTCTGGCGGGGATTAATGAGGAGGTTAGCGCTTTTGCATTTCCTGTCCGGAATGTCAACTGCGGCAAATTCCTAGGAGGACCGTGCTCCTCTGGTTCCCCTTCCCTTATTGGCGTTCCTTTGATAGGATTGGGGTTGACATAGTAGGACCCTAGAACCCTCAGCCGAGGATATAAATATATACTCGTCCTCGTGGATTATGCTACCCGATTCCCTGAAGCCGTTCCGTTGCTCGGCTACCACAAAAATATTGCACGGAACTAGTAGGAGTCTTTTCGCGAGTAGGCATTCCTAGAAGTCCTGACGGACCAAGGAACGCCTTTTACCTCGGAAGCGTTCAAGGAGACTGCCAAGTTACTGAAAATAAAGCATTTAAAGACCTCGGTGTATCATCCTCAAACCGATGGCCTAGTGGAGAGATTTAATCAAACTCTCAAGCAAATGCTACGTAAGGTAGTCAGCAAGGATGGGAGGGATTGGGACCAACTCCTCCCCCTTGTCCTCTTTGCATATCGGGAAGTTCCTCAAGCCTCTACGGGTTCTCTCCATTTGAATTACTATACGGAAGACAACCCGGGGTTTATTGGATATTTTAAAGAGGGCTGGGAAGGGGAGGCACAGCCCTCCACTAATATTTTGGAATATATCGCCCCAATTGCGCGTAGATTTGATGCAATAAGACCGATTCTAAAAGTCATATAGAGGAGGCGCAATCAGCACAGGCCGCCTTTATGACCGTGGCACGACTCTCCGGGAGTTCCAACCGGGATCGCGTCATGGTATTGGTACCAACTTCTCACTCTAAACTGCTCGCCCATTGGCTAGGCCCCTCTGAAATTAAGGAAAGGAAGGGATTGGTTGACTATTTGGTGAAACAGCCCAATCGCCGACCAGCTGAGCGAATATATCATGTAAACCTGCTGAAACCGTGGAAGGAGAGGGTCGATCCCTCCTCGGACAGCCCTGCTCTCTCTTGCTGAAGTAAGTTCCCTTAATTTCGGAGCAGCTATCCCCAGGCAGAAACAAGAGCTCGAAGCAGCTATCCGCTCTGTCCCCGAGGTGGTAAGTGAAAAACCCGGTCGGACCTCTCTGATTGCGCATGACATATTGACTGACCCGGGGGTGATCGTCCGTGGCGACCCTACAGACTCCGGAGGCAAAGAAAGTAGAAGTGGAACTGGAAATCAAGCGAATGCTGGCACTAGGAGTAATCGAGGAAAGTAGTAGTCCCTGGTCCAGTCCCATCGTCTTGATTGCTAAGCCTGGCGGCAGTTGGAGGTTTTGCAATGACTTCCGTCGGCTCAACCAAGTTTCCAGATTTGATGCTTATCCCATGCCTCGCGTGGATGACCTCCTCGAGACTGGGACCAGCCAAATTCTTGACTACACTTGACATGACAAAGGGGTACTGGCAGGTTCCTTTAGCGAGTCCGCGAAGGAAAAACCGCGTTTAGCACTCCTAGCGGACACTGGCAGTATCGTGTCCTTCCATTCGGGTTACAGGCCTGCGACTTTTCAGCGTCTGGTGGACAAAGTGCTCCGGCCCCATAACTCGTTCTGTGCTGCCTATCTGGATGGCGTTGTCATCTATTCCAGCACCTGGAAGGAACACATACAGCAGGTCACAGCAGTATTACGGACACTGGGAGGGCGGGCTCGAATCAACCCCAAGAAATGTTTCTTTGGATTGAGGAAGCCAAATATTTGGGCTACCTAGTGGGCGGGGTACTGTGAGGCCACAGTGTTCCAAGTTGCAAGCCATAATGGCCTGGCCCGTCCAAAACCAAGCGGCAAGTCCAATCCTTTCGGTTTGGCGGGTACTACCGCCGGTTTGTGCCTCGCTTCTCGAGAGCGGCGCCCTTGACCGACTTGACAAAGAAAAGAGCTCCTAATACGGTGGTATGGTCTGATAAAGCGGGGCTGCATTCAGTGACTTAAAAGGGCTCTGACTTCAGCACCTATCTTGATCTCCCCTAACTTCTCTCTCCCTTTTATCCTCCAGGCGGACGCCGGACACAGGCTTGGGTGCCGTGTTGAGCCAAAGCGTCGGCGGTGTTGAACACCCGTTATGTACCTGAGCGGAAACTGTTGGACAGGGAGACCAGGTGCGCGGTGGAGAAAGAGGCTCTGGCGATCAAATGGGCGGTAACTCAGCTGCGGTACTACCTCTTGGGTGGCGTGTTCACTCTGGTGACGGATCATGCACCTCTGAAGTGGATGGCCCTTCACAGGGAGTCGAATCCACGGGTCACGAGGTGGGTTTCTTGACCTGCCGCAGTACAAGTATCGCTTCGTTCATCGACAGGGGTCTCTTCATGCCAACGCCGATGCCCTCTCCGGGCCCACGACCTCTCGGTGCAGGTCGCCCGACCCGGCGGGTCTGGGCTGAGGGGAGTCTTGTCACCTGCGTGTGCATGGGAAGCAGCTGAAGGGCTTAGGAAATACTGTTTATACATCTGCCCAGGGGCGGGTGCACTGGCGCTCTTTCTGAGTTCTCTGCAGGTCTTACCGGGAAATCCCACCAGGAGCCGCCATTTCCAGGAAGGACACATCACTTCCGGTTCCGGCCCCAAGAATGAGGTCACTTCCGGTTCCGGCCCCAAGGATGAGGTCACTTCCAGTTCCGGCCCAGAGGACGACATCATTTCCGCCCTCTGTGCTATAAAGCTCACTGCCTTTGCTTAGGCAGGCAGTTCTGTTTTGGACTCTGTTGTGTAAACAACTGTTACAATGCCTCAAAGACTTTTGCAGCCGGGAAACCGTAATAAACGGGTGGCTGCCCCAAACCTTTCCACGTCTCTGGTCTCCACTTATTACAAGGGTATGGAGGAAAAATAAAGCCTCTAAAACGTAATAAGGACCTGGCAGACAAAAAACATCCTCGTGTTCTGGTGCAGCTTGAGACTTGATCAATAAAGTGAAACAAACAAAAGGATTTGTCTTGCATGGTATATTTATGAACTCTCCTTTTAGTTTATGATTTGCAATACTATAATATACATTACTCATTTTGCCAGTCCTATACAGACACATTCTACCACCACCAAGGTGGCCTCAACTGTATAAAACATAAAATGACAAAAAGGCAACTACACCAGCCCCTCTGCACCAGTTGCAAGGTATTTCTCACAACAACTAAAAGAAAAAAATAAGAAATGAGGGAAATACTTAAGAAACACACTAGACTATGGAGGCATGACTATACCACAATTACCAAGTCCACTGACACATTCATTGTCTCTGATCAGCCATCTGAAATCAAATATTTATTAATCCATTTCATTTCTGAATCTGATTTTTTTCAGGTGATCATGGGTAATGGGAGTACAGTATAACCCATTACATTGATACGGTTCATTACAAAGCATGAATAATGCTCCATCTGTTCATTTTCAAAATCACTTATTTCACTTTGATGTCACAAGAATCTACAGGTATATCAGCAAAACAAAGTCATATTCACAGGTACCAAGCAGGTTTAGAGTTGCCAGTTAACCTAACACACAGTTCTTTTTGATATAAGAAGAAAAAGATAGATAGATAGATAGATAGATAGATAGATAGATAGATAGATAGATAGATAGATAGATAGATAGATAGATAGATAGATAGATAGATACTTTATTAATACCAATGGGAAATTCACATAATCCAGCAGCAGTATACTGATACAAAAAAAAATTAAATTAAATAGAAATAAAAATGCATGTAAAAGCAGACAATAACTTTGAGTAATGTTAGCATTTACTCCCCCGGGTGAAATTGAAGAGTCACATAGCGTGGGGGAGGAACGATCTCCTCCCCCTCAGTCTGTCAGTGGAGCAGGACAATGACAGCAGTCTGTGGCTGAAGCTGCTCCTCTGCCTGAAGATGATCCTGTTCACTGGATGCAGTGGATTCTTCATGATTGACAGGAGTTTGCTTAATGCCCGTCGCTCTGCCACAGATGATAAACTGTCCAACTTTACTCCTACAATAGAGCCTGCCTTCTTAACAAGTTTGTCCAGGCGTGAGACGTCTTTCATCTTTATGCTGCCTCCCCAACACACCACCGTGTAGAAGAGGGCACTCGCCACAACCGTCTGGTAGAGCATCTTATTGCAGATGTTGAAGGATGCCAACCTTCTAAGAAAGTATAGTCGGCTCTGACCTTTCTTATACAGAGCATCAGTATTGGCAGTCCAGTCTAATTTATCATCCAGCTGCACTCCCAGGTATTTATAGGTCTGTACTCTCTGCACAGTCACCTCTGATGATCACAGGGTCCATGAGGGGCCTGGGCCTCCTAAAATCCACCACCAGCTCCTTGGTCTTCCTGGTGTTAAGGTGTAAGTGGTTTGAGTCGCACCATTTAACAAAGTCTTTGATTAGCTTCCTGTACTCCTCCTCCTGCCCACTCCTGATGCAGCCCACAATAGCAGTGTCATCAGCGAACTTTGCACGTGGCAGGACTCTGAGTCGTATTGGAAGTCTGATGTATATAGACTGAAGTCTGATGTATATAGACTGAACAGGACCAGAGAAAGTACAGTCCCCTGCGGCGCTCCTGTGTTGCTGACCACAATGTAAAATACTGCAGTACTTCTGCAGTAACCAATGAAAAACCAATGTAGACACTGAATAAATGGGCAAACTCCACACAAGACAGTGACTGGACCAAGATGCAAAACTTGTTTCCTGGACCTGTCAGGCATCATCACTAACCACCATGTCATCGTGTTTTCCATAAATAATGTCATTATGCAAAATAATTAGGACTGTAAAACTAATCAAGAATTATCCACCTCTCTCATATAATGACTGAAATACTATTACAGACTGCACAGCATTAAGTTTGTAACATACTGTAGCATACAACAGATAAATGCCATTTAGCATGTTACCTCATACAGATAGTTAAATGATAAAATTAAAATTGCAGCTGATGGTTCAATTAGGATTAGAGCTCACCTATGCAGCGTACTATATATATATATATATAGTATATATATATATATATATATATATATATATATATATATATATATATATATATATATGTGGATCAGCCTAGCGGCTGTACCAGCCACCCTACCCAACACAAATAGGCAGACACAAGTTCAAGTACAGCACACATGTTTATTCCCGTGGGGAAGCCGTTTCCCTTTGATCCCCACTACACAGCACAGTACAGTACACCAGTAGCACAACACAGTCCTTTCTTCCTCTGCCGCCACCACCACTCCTGTCCCAGCAAGCTTCGTCCACCTCCTCCCGACTCTGGCTCCTCGAATGGAGGATAGTTGACAATTGCTAGTTAACCTGATTTGTACATCTTTCAAATATGGTAAGAATCAAGAATACCCACAGAAAACCACATGCAGGCATAGGCAGAATGTATGACCACATACAGTGATGAACTGGGATTTGAACATAGGACTGTAAGGCAGCAGCGACAAGCACTGTACAGCCCTACTTTCCATTTCATCACAAAGCCTCTCATTAATGTCCATTAATTACAGTTGCATGGCATTTTATGTTTTTTTCCTAACTATATTATATATCTTTCAGTGGGTGCTATACAAGGACAAAGAAAACAAAAATCACAAAAGACTGACCAATATTTTTTTTTTTTTTTACTAATTATTCTTCACTTCAATCTGCATTATATGTTTTCAAATGTTTAAGGCAAATGAGCAATCAAATAAATAACTAATTAAATAATTATAATAGTTTAAAACTGTTTGATGTTGTAAACACATTCCTTTTTCAATGTACCTACAGTTTCTGATGCATCCATTACAACCACACCATCAGGAGAACAACTGTTTAATGTCTTCCTGTGAATTGTATGTCTTTACATTTTTTGTTTATGTGTTTCTGCACACATCTTATGCACTCACAATGGCTGTGCACAGTTTACTGGGCCTTTTCAAGTTACTTTAATAGTAGCAGGAACAGTAGTGGTAGTGGTGTCACATGTACAGATTAATCAGATTAAACATGGCCTGACCATGGCTTAATGTTTTCTATGTACTTGTCTGTAGCACTTAATATGCCTAAATAGTTCTTACAGTGTTGACTGGTTTAAATTAACAGACACGGACTCAACTAACAGTATGTACAGCAGCATGTACAGCAGATCAACCAATGTCTGGTTATTCAGAACCTTTCACAGCAGATCTAAATTAGCTGGAGTCTCCATTTAGAAAATAATACCAACTTTCACATTATTAATACTAATAGAAGCTCCAAACAAAGCACCTATATTAGAAGGAAGGAATCAGCCACTGATTTACACATTGTGACAATAACAAACGTAAACACTAAGCTTTGTCATGCCCAAGAATAAAACCAGGGCTGTGGAGTCGGAGTCAGAGACAATTTTGGGTACCTGGAGTCGGAGTCGGCAAAAAGTTAACCGACTCCGACTCCTACTAAATTTAAATGGGAATTAAAAAAATAAGTTGAAATGTCCCAATTCACAAACAGTCATAATGAACTACTTCTCTGCTGTAAGAATAAAGCCCAATGCATGCAGTGCATAATGTTACCACAAAACGAACATGTCAAGTAACCATGAAGCATGCTTTTCATTGACTGTATGCGTCACTATATGGGATGTAATGCACAGGTAAGGTGCGGCACTGCTTTCCATTGTGTTGTGTTCCACTGTTACAGGGAACTGTGAACCTAGCCTAAAGCCCCCCATACATTTACAGATGCACTGCCGATTTTTCGGCCGTTCAATGAGTCATCACGCGTCAAACGCCTGAAAAATCATCTGGTGTGTTCTCAGCTCCGTCGGCTCCCCTTCGCTATGCGCTAGTGAAGGAGGCCGAAGGAGCCGAGAACACAGATCTCCCTACCTGTCTCCAGCAGAGGCTCGTTCTGCTGATCAGCTGGCCGGTGAGTGACACAACGCACTAAACTTCCGGCTGGCTGACAGAGGAGACAGCCACTGCAGCAGACAGAGGCATCACATTACTTTGGATGGGGGCGGTGGTCGAGATTTTCGGCAACCTGGATCTGCCCGTCCATGTGCACACCCGCAATCTGCGGCCGCCAATCAATTGTGTTTGCCTTTAATCTGGCATTATAGTAGAGTGTTGGCTTCCTAGCCAGTAGTTCTGTGGTGAAATGACATGTATGTTGCCTTCCTTTCCTTCAATAGATGTAGAAAATACATTAGCATAGTATATACATACAGAGGAGTCGAGTCGGGAGTCGGAGTCGGAAGATTTAGAAACTGAGGAGTCGGAGTCGGAGCATTTATCTACCGACTCCACAGCCCTGAATAAAACCCTCAGTACTTGACAGATTATTTGAAGAGAACAAGACTGGCATGACCTAAATATATGACTTGACATGTACAGTATATAGGCTCACTTGTTGTCACAGAATATGTTATTGCATCATAAATACTCCAAGGATTAGTAAGCAAGTGTCAAAGCAATTACTTTCACTGTAAATGTCTTCAGAGAAACTGCAGATTTAAACTTCTTTCCTTACCCTTGCCTGGTTTTTATCCGAGTTAAGGAGTAAAAGTTTTATACACTGTTTTTTTGGAATGAATGACCTCAAATTGAAACATCTTTATGAACTTGTTTTCTTAATTCTTTGTAGTATTCATGACTATAACCTAAACAAACACACAGTACTTTTCACCGGTATGACGAATATTATGGAGAAGAAGAGAAGCAAAGCATTATAAAAAGGAAGGATACAGCAATAGCAGTTTAAAAGAATTGTAAAGAATACCATCAATGTACAAAAAAACGTACATGATAGAATGCTTGACCTATTTTGTACTATGGGGATTATGTCCTTTAACAAATACAAACTAAAGTATTAATCCACCCAATCATTTTCTGACCTCCTTTCAAGGCAATAGGAAGCTGGAGCTCACCCCAGCAGCATCAAAGAACAACAGACAAATCAACAATGGTCTGTCTGTGTGTTATCAGCATAATCCTTCTGGGTTTTTTATTTCCCTTTCAAATCATTAAAAAGCTCAAATCCAATTATTACAGTACAGAGTTGCCTTATTCTCTCACCACCAAACACAAGTCAAAAACCTCCCCTAGATAGGATGGTAGTCATTCAAAGCCATTCCAACACAATCTAAAGTTAAGCTTCTGCCTACCTGATTACTCTGCACTGTATCTTTTCTTTTTCTCACTGTGAATGGTGCTATAAACAACCAACTATAACATTCATTATAGTGTAAATATCTAGTAACTATTATTACAGCAATGTTTACATCCCAACTCTCCTCTAAAATCTTCAGTTTGGATATAATAAAAGCTTAAACAGAATGCTTTACCTTAGGGTATTAATGCTGCCCAAACCACAGACATTAAAACTATACTATGCTAGCTTCACATTAAAATCAGAAGCCTGTACAAGACTGAAATCATAGCAACTGCTTTTGCTCCTTACCTAGTGTAACCAGCTGAGAGCTTCTGATGCAGGGTATCTTGCTACAGTATTCTTTGTGAGTGCTTATATCACTCTGAAGTAAAGCATGTGTAGGACTCCTTTAATCTCAGCATTCAGAAACTAAAAATGCATCCCTTTGGCACAGCACTCAGACACTAATATTCCTAGCTGTAATTTATGATGTTTAGTTTCTGGATTCATGTTGTGAATATCCTTTCTTATATGTATTTCTGAAGGCTTGGTTTTTACTATTACACAAAATGTTCAGATAGCACCAATTCTAAAAACTGCACAATAAGCAGAAAAAGAGTTTTCTTTTTTTAAGTCTAGGGGACTTTGCTTGCTAACCCCCCAGCCTGTGCTTTGCGCCAGCCACTTTGTGTCTCTGCTGCTCGTGTGTGTGGATTTCACTTTCACCAAACAACAAATCTTTTAATTCTCATAGATATGCTTCTTCACTGTGAAGAAATACTACTTTTCCCCGATGGCAACATGAAATAGACGATCTACAAGTCTCCTACTTAAAGTTTAAATCCGAACAATATATTTGATTTCTTTTTGCTATTCCATTATTTCACCGAGTAATAATTTCAGTTTGTTTGCACTAATGTGATCTTTACTGTAATTTTTTTGAGACTTTCGAATTTTAGTACTTTCATTATCTCTGCCCTGCTCTGCATGTGTATCGCGTCAACGTTTTTGAACCTCTTTACGACGTTCTACTTTGTCATCTACTCTGTTTTTTATTCCTGGCCCCAGGCGTGGTTAAATCTCTTGGCACAAAATCTCGTCTCACGGGCACTTATGTACACACATGATATAATAAACACGTCTTTAGCACTGTTTAGCTTTAGCTTCACGCCTGATGTCATGAAAATGTACCATTACAATACGCAAAGCAAAGCTTCATCATCACAAATCTTGGCTGTGCATTTTTAAAACTGTACGAGTCTATTTAGACATCCCAGCAAAGCAGCCTAAGAATTGTATATTTATTAAGATATAAAAAGACATCTCTGGTATATCCACAATTGAGGCATATATTATTTTTAATTCATAATTAAACACTTGTACTATTAACACATCAGGGTGTAAATGAGCTGTGGATTTTTATTCAAGGTGATAAATGCTGGTAATTAGCCCAAGGGAGATATTAAGGAGGATCACACTAGTGACATTTTTCATTAAGCAGAAAAGCACTTTTCTTCTCTGTATAAAGATGTCAGTACAACACACTACAGTACAATAATGCAATGCCTAGATTTGGTAGAATGATATAAATGCTTGTGTATGTTAAAATATATTATTTGTATTGGTACAGTAAATAGTTTACTTGATTTTTGCCCAGTTACTCCTGGGATACTCTTTGGTACAATAAAAAATATATGTGGCTAGTGAATTTGAAGCAATGCATGTAGGGACACATTTTTGTCTTCACGCTGCTTTGTGAATATCATTATTATTCCACCAGGTTTTGGTTTTGCTCTTAGTATTAAATACTAATTTTGTTGGGGATTTACCTCTTCGCTGTGAGGAATTTTCAGTGATAGTTATTTTGTTAACCGTTACATACAGCAACACATTTGGATGGGGCAGGTATCAGTATGGGTTTTATAACATGAGATATGACCAGAATGGACTACACTGATCTATGTATTCCAGATTTATTCATTGACATCTTATGTTTAGACGCCGAAAAATAAATACTCTTAAATCAATATTAACAAACTCAGTTTTACCAGCACCACATAATTTGTAAATATTAAGATTACTGAAGTTAAATCATGTGCAGCGTGTCATTTAAAAAAACGACTGAAAGTTACTTCATGTGCAGCATACCTTATATATAAACGTCTACGTGTGGAAGTGTGTGTGTCTGCCCATCCCGGAAGTGAGTGGTGGAGTCGGGGTAAGGGCTCTACCTCTGAGGATACACAAGCGAGGCCAGCACGCCAGCAACACGAAACCTCAGAAGAAAGAGTCACTCGTTTAGGAGCTAATAAAGAAGCAAGGCGAGCACATTAGCAAAATGGTATACCTTTTACTATTCCTCCTGCTGCTAATACACAAGCGAGGCGAGCACGTCGGCAAAACAAAATCTCAGAAGAAAGACAGCTGCTTAGCAGCTAGGCAAAACAAAACCTCCTAGGAGAGAGATGCCCAGAGTAGTTCCTTTCAATTACCTGACATCTTTACATTTCAATTTTTTTTCTGAAGATTTCAGTAGTTTCTAGGACCCTGTGCTTTTTACAACACGGGCTTACACAGCTAGTCATGTGTAAAAACGCTTGAAAAAGCTGCTTTTTAAAGAGTTTTTCACATCAGATTAATGGCAGTTTTTGGTGAGATTTTTATTTCAATCAGTACAAGGAGGAATCATTAGCTGATTAAAAGTACATACTTAAAAGCAACATTTAACAGACAAGTCAATTGAAAGAAACATTTCAAATTCACAAACAAATGACTTAGTTTTCCAAATCACGGTCTTTTTTATACATCCCTGTAAAGCAATCTGTGTTGTGTTTTTATCAAGGCTTCTCAAAGATAGTTGTTATTGCTTATCCCTGTAGACTCATCCAGAATTAGCCACTGAACAGGACTGGCCTTAACAGTATTAAGTGGAGAATGAATCTCAGGTACATCCCTGCCATTTAAATGATTCATACAGTATGTACTTTAACTCTATTCATCACATTGTAATTGATGTACTAATGGACTAAACCTTCAATTTTGCAACATTGTTTTCAGTAGTGAAATATGTGTTTTTTAGCAGTCCTGCTAACCGTGTGTCTCTGTGATTCTGCGCTGTTGCTAATATCGTGTATTAGGGTTGATTGTCTGGCCATTCTACTCACAAGTGTGTTGGTTTTCCTCCTAAATCCCAATATATTTCAGGTTAGGTTAGCTGACATCTCTGCATTGCACACCATAAGTGCTTCTGGGTTTGGGAGTGAATGTGCTCTACGATGGGAATTCTGACCAGGCCAGGAATGGCTCCTGCTACTGTGAAAGGCACCATATTCCCATTGACCCAAATAAATCCAAATAATTGGATAAATTGGTCAGAAAATGGATGGAGGACAACTATAACTATGTCTATTATATTCAAATGATGAATTGAGATCATTTATGTTTTATTAACCAGTGATACACTGCTCTATATTTGATAATTCCACCATTAGACCATTGCAAGGTGCTCTGTGTTAAAAAGATTACAACTCACAGTTGTTTGCTCACATCGTCTTGCTTTTAATGTATGCACATGTCATGCATTTTTATTTCTGGACTTGCAAAATAATAGCATCTAATTTGTCTCAGAACACCATTGTGTCCCGCTTTATTAAATTTTTAAATAGATGATAGGAATCCCAAAAACCTGTGCTGAAACACAAGAAGTGTTAACCATGTGTTAACCAGTGTGTAAGCCAAATACTTCACACTTTTTGGCAGCTTTCTAGCAAGATTTACATTAATTTCAGATGATGTGCGTTTTTACCTCCTGATTTAGTGGCACGTATTCTACAGTTTGTTGTTAAGAAAATTTAAAATTTTGAGAACAGGGAATCATTTGACCTGGAGACTTGACAAATGATGGAAGGGTAAAAGAAATTAAGACTCAAAATATTGCTTTATCTGTCTTATCTTACTGTGACCCTATACATACAGAAAGCCTTTGTATAGGCTGGTTTCTAAAGGAAAAATCTATCCAGTCACAATGAAGGCAAATGAAGGGGGAAATCCTTACAAATAGATTGACTGGTTGGTAATTGACCTTTTCTTTGTTACATTTACTGTCTGCTCTTCACTCCTGCTTCCTTTGCTCCATCCTGTTTCCTGCACAGTTTCCTTGTTCCTGTTGTGAAACATTTATTTGTTCATCAGTATACTACTCTATTTATTTTGACTGATATTTTATTTCATTGCTTTATTGAGTTCCATACTATAAAACTGCACTAGACTACAGTGAGTGAATGTAATATTATTTATAACATAAATATTCTGAAAATGTCCACATTACTGCTTTGTGCCACGTTAAACTAAAGCCTGTCTTCAGTGTGGTAAACTTTGATAGTCTACACAACTTCCTGAAGGCGCTGGAGCACAGTATGTGGCTTATTCTCTGTCAGGGCTGGCCTGTTTTCACATGGTCTCACTGTTTTTCCTAACATGGTTTGTCGCACAGAGGTGGTATTATTACTGCTATTGACAGTGACTAGCCCTTTTCTGGCAGCCCCCTCCCCATGGAAACATTTCCTCTTCAGGTTATTTATTTTTACTTTTTTACCTAGATTTTCATAAGACACAAGAAATAACTGAATGTAGCATTCAGTTATTTCTATTGAGACTATTGCAAATCAGGAAATCATGAGTAATGTCATGGTATACTCCCTCATTACAAAGATGTGCAAATTAGATTGAAGGGTGACTCTAATTTGTCCTGGATTAAGTGAGTGTGTGTGTATGCTTGTGAGTATACTGATAACTGATGTGCCACACATTCCTTTTACCTGACAAAACAAAGTATTATTCTAACTGTTGTGGAACAATAAGTTTCAAAAAATAAATGAATAATACATTTACAGTAGTAAGTGTGTGCATCAGTGGCATGTCTGTGGTAAGGTTATATATTTAAAAAATATATATTAGTGCTGCGCAACGATTAAAATCGGAGGTGCCAGTTGCAGTGATATGGTTTTGTACCTCCTGTCATCTTAAGTGTCTGTCCTCTCAGGCGAACGTTGCCATAGATGCATCAGCTACAAAAACGTGTTCAGCACCACGATCAGCTGGGGACCGATCAGCTGATGCTGGTACCTAATTTTCATTGTCGATCTATATCTCCAGATCACTTGCATCAAATATACTATATATATATCTCATATATATAATACGAAAAAAGTCATCCACGGATTATTTTGCCTTGAGTATTCACTTTGTTATCTCTTCACATGCCATTTTAGAAGCTGTTTGCTCTTTGCTACTCATGCACGTGTAGGGAATCGAGGTCAAATCAACAAAGCTAACAATCCGTCTAGCAAAAGCGTACCGAAAAGCACTGTCTCTATCAATCGCTAGCGAGACTGAAGCTTTCAAAATAATAATAACAGAAACTGCGTTAACAAACAATAAAAAGGACTGGAGGAGGGCTTGTACCTCCTCCAGACCGCGAGGGGGCATCCGCCCTGGTTATGTTGGGAGCCATGGGTAAACGGCTTGGAAGCCCAGCCCTGTAGGGACCCGTGGCCACCGCCAGGCTGCGCCCCGGTGCCTGAATATCCCTGGAGCCCAGCACTTCCACCACACCAGGAAGTGCTGGGGGAAAGACGACAGGGGACACCCGGACGGCTTCCGGGTGCGCAGCCGGCACTTCCGCCACACTGGGGCGTGTCTACGGAGCAGCTGGAGCCCATCCGGGTTCCTATTTAAGGGGCCGCCTCCCTTCAGTTGAGAGCGGAAGTCAGGTGGAAGAGAGACGGAGCTGGAGAGAGGACTGGAGGCGGCCAGGAGAAAGGCAGTGGAAATGTGGACATTGGGGGATCGGTGCAAGAGGCACTGGGGGTGCACGTAAATACTATTTGTAAATATTGTAAATAAAGGGTGTGTTGGGTGAGATTACGATGTCCGTCTGTCTGTGTCTGGGTTCAAGTCCACTATATATATATACTAGCAAAATACCAAGGCTTGGAAGTAAGTACTGCCTTAAAATATTTATTAAGAAGAAAATTAAACCTTTTTAAACTGAGGGAAAATATACCAATAATTATTTGTTAAGGATCTCCTTGTAAGCCACATTGTCAGTTCGGCCCTCCGGTTGTAATATGACCAAGCTGTGTGCTGAGCTTACTCTTGAGCATGCAACGTACAGTTGGCCATGTGAAAAGTAATCTTGTTTCAAATCTCACAGCTTGGATTGCTGCTGTCATAATCGGTTTGAGTTTCATGGTTTGTTCCAATTATGACAGTATTTGCAGGACTTGTGTTGAAGTGACATTCGGCATCTGTCAAGCGTTGTAAACTGGTTTCATTGATAACTTCACATCCAGCTTTTGAGAGTTTAAACATTCATAAACATCAAAGTGTCCACTACTGAAATCGTCACCTGTGAATCTAAGATGTTTAAGAGGCATTGGTGGTTGTTGAAAGGTGTAAAATATTTGGCCATTTCGGTACACTTGAAAGCGACAACCGAACAATTCAGCGGCAGCCATCAACTCACATGCAGATGCATACGTGAAGGGCTTAAGCATTTCACTCTTATTGTGCTCTTGTGTAGTATAATTATCTCCTGTACCGTCATCAGTCCACACCTTGAACCTGTCCCAGTCATTCTATACATAAGACACAATGTTCCTCCAGATATCAAGAGTGAGCCTGATATGGCCGTGCAATATGTAACAAAGAGAATGTAAAAGGTAGGTGCCATCTCTGGGAATGGAAACCACTCGGTAAATGACAGTTCTTTGATCGATGGTGATCACCTCGATAGACATGTTAATGCGGGTACGGTTGGAATGATAAAGGAAATGGGTATCTGAACAATGTTAAGTAAGTCTAAAATACCTACACAATAACTATAATCATAATAAATGAACAATAAAACAGCGGAGGATTAAATAAAAAGGCTGTAGTTATCAGCAGGGAGACGTGAATCCCGTGGCGAAGCAAGGAAGGGAATGTAGAGACTGGATCGACGGACAGCCTTATATAGGCAGGCAGCCAACAACGTGGGAGGCGTTGGGATGGGGGACCCAACCAGCCTCACACGGTGACCGAGCTGCAGGCTATGGACGTATATATACTCAGCAAAAAAAGAAACGTCCTCTGACTTTCAACTGTTTTTACTTTCAGTAAACTTAATGTGTAAATATTTGTATGAACACTAAAAGAGTCAACACCATAAGACATAAACTAAAAATGTTTCACAATGTGTCCCTGAATGAAGGGAGGCTCAAAATCAAAAGTACCAGTCAGTATCTGGTGTGGCCACCAGCTGCTTGAAGTACTGCAGTGCATCTCCTCCTCATGGACTGGACCAGATTTGTCAGTTCTTGCTGTGAGATGTTACCCCACTCTTCCGCCAAGGCACCTGCAAGTTCCTGGACATTTCTGGGGGGAATGGCCCTAGCCCTCACCCTGCGATCCAACAGGTCCCAGACGTGCTCAATTCCTTCGACGATAAACACGAATCCGTCCATCACCCCTGGTGAGACAAAACCGTGACTCATCAGTGAAGAGCACTTTTTGCCACTTCTGTCTGGTCCAGCGAAGGTGGGTTTGTGCCCATAGGCGGCGTTGTTGCTAGTGATGTCTGGTAAGGACCTGCCTTACAACAGGCCTACAAGCCCTCAGTCCAGCCTCTCTCAGCCTATTGCGGACAGTCTGAGCACTGATGGAGGGATTGTGTGTTCCTGGTGTGACTCGGGCAGTTGTTGTGGCCATCCTGTACCTGTCACGCAGGTGTGATATTCGGATGTACCGATCCTGTGCAGGTGTTGTTACACGTGGTTTTCCACTGCGAGGATGATCAGCTGTCCTTCCTGTCTCCCTGTAGTGCTGTCTTAGGCGTCTCACAGTGCGGACATGGCAATTTATTGCCCTAGCCACATCAGCAGTCCTCATGCCTCCCTGCAGCATGCCTAATGCACGTTCACGCAGATAAGCAGGGACCCTGGGCATCTTTCTTTGGGTGTTTTTCACAGTCGGTAGACAAGTCTCTTTAGTGTCCTGCGTTTTAGAACTGTGACCTTAAATGCCTACTTTCTGTAAGCTGTTAAGGTCTTAACGACCATTCTACAGCTGCATGTTAATTAATTGATTATGGTTAATTGAACATGCATGGAAAACATTGTTTAAACCCTTTACAATGAAGATCTGTAAAGTTATTTGGATTTTTAAAACATTATTGTTGAAATACACAGTCCTGAAAAAGGGACGTTTCTTTTTTTGCTGAGTATATGTACGTAAGTAGGATTCAGTTAGCGTTGGGAACCCGCATACCAAATTTCTTGAAGATGGGCCCATAAGTAACAAAGACCGTTGAAAACTTCAATATGGTGGCCAACAGTGGCATCATTACACCGAAATAAGTACCAAATTTCAGCCTTCTACCTACACGGGAAGTTGTAGAATTAGTGACGTTGGAAAGTTCAGTATGGCGGCTGACAGTGGCGTCATACCACCGAAATAAGTACATACATTGGTTTCGGTTTAGCGCAGGGAAGCCACCTACCAAATTTCGTGAAGATGGGGTCATGAATAAGAAAGTTCAACATGGCAGACGTGGTTGACCGTTATGACCATTACGCGTAGAATTTCGAAATGAAACCTGCTTAACTTTTGTAAGTAAGCTGTAAGGAATGAGCCTGCCAAATGTCAGCCTTCTACCTACACGGGAAATTGGAGAATTAGTGACGTTGGAAATTTCAATATGGCGGCTGAGAATGTCATCATAGCACCGAAATAAGTATGTACATTGGTTTCGGTTAGCGCAGAGAAGCCACCTACCAAATTTCGTGAAGATGGGGCCATGAATAAGAAAGTTCAACATGGCGGATGTTGTTGACCGTTATGACCGTTACGCGTAGAATTTCGAAATGAAACCTGCTTAACCTTTGTAAGTAAGCTGAAAGGAATGAGCCTGCCAGTGGCAGTGGCGTCATACCACCGAAATAAGTACGTATATCGGTTTCGGTTTGCACAGGGAATCCACCTACCAAATTTCGTGAAGATGGGGTCAGCCTTCTACCTACACGGAGAAGTTGGAAAATTAGTGACATTGGAAAGTTAAATATGGCGGCCGACAGTGGCGTCATAACATCGAAATAAGTACGTACATCGGTTTCAGTTAGCGCAGCAAATTTCATGAAGATGGGGCCATAATTAAGAAAGTTCAATATGGCGGACGTTGTCGACCATTATCGACCGTTATGACCGTTATGTGTAGAATTCTGAAATGAAACCTGCCCAACTTTTGTAAGTAAGCTGTAAGTAACGAGCCTGCCAAATTTCAGCCTTCTACCTACATGGAAGGTTGGAGAATTAGTGATGAGTCAGTGAGTCAATCAGTGAGGGCTTATATATTTACACACACACACACATAAACATATATATATATATCTATACACATACACATATATACATACATATATATATATCTACATATATACACATACATATACATACACACATACATACATACATACACACACATATATAAACATATATATACATATACATACATATCTACATATATACACACACAGCTATTTCGTATCAGTGTAATACGCTGCTTGTTAAAACGGATAACTCCCGCTCTTACATGCAAGTCTGCGTGGATATTATGAACTATCGTATTTGTTCAAGTTCTATTTAAATTTTAAATTTAAATTTTAAATAGAAGGAATTTTTATTTAGTCGACAGAAATATCTTTGGTAGGAATGGTAAAAACAGACAGGAATATTATTCGTGAATATATCAACTCAAACCTTAAATAACTTAAAAGAACAAACATTCAAATTTCTTTACTCTTATGTAAATTTATATAAAAAATGAACTTAGATTTTAAATATCCCAAAAGATTTTGCTCTCCATAAAAATATATCCTTTCAAAATTATACAAATTCAAATATGAACATGCTGCATAACAAAACCTGGAAATATAAATAAAATGTGTTCCTTTCAGCAATAACAAATCAAATCATTAAGTTGTCTTTGCTCATATGTCATTTTAGAGCTGGACGCCTGGCATCTTTTTGGCAACAGGTTCGTTTCTGTTTGGTGTGAGGTTCTGTGTTGTGGAGATTCTCAGGATGGATTGCAGGTGCTCATCAGTGAGGCGACTCCTGTGTGCTGTTTTGTTAGTCTTTATCACTGAGAAGAGCTTCTCACACAGATATGTGCTACCAAACATGCACAAGGTTCGAGCCGCATGTAGACGGACTTTTTTTGTTCTTCAAAGTCACCAAAGCGCCGTGCAAACTCAGTGCGCTCAGTTTATCAGCAAAGTGCGATTTGGGAACACCGTAGTGACGACTTGGTTTAACATTACTTGGCAACAGGGAAAGTTGCACTGGTGCATTTGTGTCTCCCATAAAAGCAGCTTCACTTGAAATCACTTTGTGATTGTGCACGGGTAAAAACGTCCGCTGAAGTGTCAGATTCTTATTTAATTCTTCTGCTTTCTGTATCTTCTGCATTGCATTCAGGTTACCCTGATGTTTTGTCTCATAGTGCCGTCTTAGATTAAATTCTGTAATTACAGCCACATTAGCTCCACAAATGAGACACACGGGTTCAGTAAACATATACTCAGCCTCCCATCGGTTTTAAAGGCTCTATTTTCAGAATCAACTTTTCTCTTCAGCATCGTGTGAGCTAGCTTCGCAATAACTTGCAGCATCATAAGCTAGACTTGATTAACGCGTAAGTGTTCGCAAGGCAGCTGAAGCGCTGCATTATGGGATCTGTAGTTTATTGTGTTACCAGCGCTTCATATACCGGGCCATTAATAACAATAATACAGTATATAAAATGATCTCGGGCGGATATAATTACACGCCGGGCGGATGTGGCCCTGCCCTTGAGTTTGACACATATGGACTAAATAGAACTTGAAAAGATATATTTTTCAAATGTGATCGCAATTCAGATAGAGTTGACGCGCACTACAGCCTGCATGCCTCAATAAGTCATCCTCCCTCGCTCTTACTTTTTTACCGTTCATCTAATGAATACACTGAGTATGGCTTTACCAAAACAATCATTGATGGCGAATAAAGTATCCATTATTCGAGTATGTAGATCGGGATATATATATACATATATATATACCCGCGTATCGCATAGAGAAGTAGTGTGTTAAAAAGCTAGAAAAGAAAAGGGAACATTTTAAAAATAACGTAACATGACTGTCAATATACAGTATTTGTTTTGTGAGTGTTACTGAGTGTTGCTGTCATCAAGGATTTGATTATCATTATTTCTTTCAATCAGGTTTGTATTTGTAGGATGTGTTGTGTTCAAGTTACATTCCGTGTTTGTCAATCGTTGTAAAGATGACAGGTTTCATTCATCGATTCATTTCTTACTGCATCAATAAACAGCTCGTCTTCTTCTTTATCTGAGACCTGACACACTGCATGCACGGGTTTTTTACACTGTCTTCCTTTAGCGGGACATTGACTTTTTCCACGTGTGCTTTGTTTCCACAGTAGCTGGATTTATGAATATGCTTGTATGTATCAGGCGCTTCATATTTTTGCTGCCTTTTCAATTGTGTAATTCGGTTTTGTTCAGCTCTTTGGAACTGTTGCTTTTATCTGTGCACTCGTCAGTTCCGTGAGCCGCTCGGTGTACATGCATCGAAGTTCCCAGCTGTGCTGGTGCCATCTCGTGCTATGTCCATGGCTGTATTTAATGTTACCTTAGTCCTGGCACTTAAAACTTTCTCTCGCAGTTTAGCTGAGTTTGTGTCAACCACCACCCTGACCATCTCATCTTCCTCTGCATAAGCACAGTCCTTCACCCGTGAATATTTAGTGGGAGTTTGCTATTGGATTGCCGCTGACGGACGGCCTTATATGGGCAGGCACTAAATTACAAACGCCAGCGCAGCCTGTCTATGAACTTAATTTAAAGTGTAGGTTTACATCGTGCTTTGTTTCCAAGTAGCAGAACTCATGAATATGGTTGTATATGTCACTTTCCGCTTCTTATTGTTTCGCTGCCTTCTCAATTATATAATGCATGTTTTCTTCAGCGCTTTTGGAGGTCTTCCTGGTTTTCTATGTACTGCGTGATTACGTGGAGGCGTGATGATGTCACACGAAACTCCGCCCCACGGCGTTCAAGCTCATCTCCATTACAGTAAATGGAGAAAACAGCTTCCAGTTATGACCATTACGTGTAGAATTTCGATATAAAACCTGCCCAACTTTTGTAAGGAAGCTGTAAGGAATGAACCTGCCAAATTTCAGCCTTCCACCCACACGGGAAGTTGGAGAATTAGTGATGAGTCAGTGAGTAAGTCAGTGAGTGAGTGAGTGAGTGAGTGAGTGGCTTTGCCTTTTATTAGTATAGTATATATATATATATATATATATATATATATATATATATATATATATATATATATATATATATATATATATATATATATATATATATATATATATATATATATATATATATATATATATATAAACCCATTTAAAAAATCTTCTCCAAAAGATAAGTCTACATTCTTTCTTTCAAATAATTCAAGAAAGGATTCAAAGCCACATTCACTTTAACAGACTATAACTAGCATAAAGCAATGTACAGTGAACCCAGCTCAAGATCATACTTTATCTGCAACAGTAATGTGTTTTCACAGTATGTAATATTAAGGGGCTCCACCCCCTGCTCGCTTCACTTGCCCAGCCCCGGGTTTGGTTAATCAGATATACAATTTTAAGAGATTGTTATTTTCATGGTAATTGTTACATATGCATTATTTTCACTTTTACTTTAAATTCAATATTTGGAATTAACTTTTCTTCAAGATCGCATTGAAGTGTGTCTGACAAAAGCATTCACATGACTGAGGTTAGATGACCGTTATCTGTAACCTGCTCTGCATGTGTACCACGCCAACGTTTTTGGAATCTTTTAATTCTTGCGGATATGCCTCTTCTTTGGGAAGAAACACTACTTTTTTTTCCCAAAATGGCAACACGAATTAGACAATCTACAAGTCTCTGACTTATAGTTTAATTCCGAACAATATATTCTATCTCTTTTCGCTGATCCATTATTTCACTGAGTAATGATTTCCGTTTGTTTGCGCTAATGCGATCTATACTGTCCTTTTTTTGAGACTTTCAAATTTTCGTACTTCTATTATCTCTAACCTGCTCTGCATGTGTACCGCGCCAACATTTTTGAATTCTTTATGATGTTTTACTTTGTCATCTACTCTTGGTCCTTTATTTCCGGCCTCGGGCATGGACTTGTCTCGCGAGACGTATAAGTGTCTCTCCAAGAAAATCACGTCTTGTCTCCTTCCAAGATTTTTTTCTATAATAGAGAGATATTTTTGTACAGAGGAATTAATTTTGTGTGCTAACTGTCACCAGATACATTTTGCCAGTGCCTGATTATTGTAAGTTCTGTATACATTTCTTTCTTTTGGTTGGATTATTGGCTACATGGAGATAATCTACTTCTGTAGGAAAACATTAATGATTCACAAAATCTGGGGCTATGGAACAATCTATATGAATTTGTATAACATAACTCAAAGGAAAGCATGCCATTAGGTATATCGAGGTCTATGTGTGCAATATGAACCTGTTCTAGCACTCTAACAAGGGGTGTGCAGGGAGCATTGCTACCCAAATGACAAGTTTGTGTAACCAAACAACATGCCATAAGAGCTTACAAGACACATGTGCTGTGTTGAAAGGGTTGCTGAGCTACAAACAAATGAAGCCTGGAAGCAAGCTTGTTTTGACTGAAATTAGGAATGAAATGTGCTCCAATTTAATACTTAAAATTCATCAATTTAAAAAATTTTAAATGGAAATATCAAAGAAGAATTAGTCAATAGTTGTAACGAAGGTCTAATTCTCAATCAGATGTTTACCACCAATCACATGATGGTCTATGAACTACTTTAAAAAAACAAAATTGTCTGAAAAAAAATAAAAGTAATATATCAGTGAAGTCTAAGGTTTAATAATATGATCCCTTTAGAGCATGGGTCTCCCACTCCATTTTCTTAATAAGCAACCAGTTTTTGTTGCTGATTAATTTTTTGCTTTAATTGACTTACTATTTAATTCTCAGATGGCTTATTTCTTTTTCCTTAATTAGCAGCCAAACAATAAAGAGATACAAAATGAGCAAACACATGACTAGTGACTTGTGTCCATCATACAATATCTAAAAATAAAGAAAGGTGAAGGTCTCAGTAATGTCGATCTACTCCAGTCTACAAAACATTTTGACGGTATTCTTAGAAAAACGTAAATCAACTATTTTCAAAAAAAATTCTGTGGCAGAATGAGAGTAACAACAAGCCACTTCATTCAATAACAGATTTAATTAACAACATCAATTGGCTTCTAATTAAAAAATCAGTTGGAGTGAAATTGGTTGTCATTTGAGGCCCCGACTTAGCTGGACATATGTTGGCTGACTTAATATCTCATTTATGCTTGAGTGCTGTTTAACAAAAAAAAAACAATTCAGAGGTCTTAATCTTAAAAACAAAACAAAAAACAACAAACAAGCCAATTCAAATGAAGGAAAAATAAATCAGCAAATCTGGTCACTACCATATATACTCACATATAAGTCAGGTCTTGAAACCCTAAAAATCGATCAAAAAATCAGACTCCGACTTATACGCCAATTCAAAAATGCAACACTTAATATATTTTTTTACATCTTCTTGCTTTCTCCAATCTCGAACCAGTTTCTCAGACACATTGAATTTTGTTGTAGCAGCGCAGTTACCAATTTCTTTTACCACTTCAACGACCTTTAATTTAAAACTAGCTTCATATTTTCTTCTGATCGAACGCTCCATTGTAGACAAGGGATGCTCTTACGATAAAGGTATATGCGTGTGTGAGATACAAAAAATACAAAACAGTGCAAATGTCACTTTGGAATAGTTTGGGTATTATCGTGTGGTCACATAGGCACAATAAATAGAAAAAAAGGCAGTGTTCTCCGTGGTTATTCCCTCAGGTGGGCATTAGCATATCATAATCTCTTCGACCAATAGCGTGAGTTTTCCGCATTCGACTTACACGACCGGAATTATAAAATACTGGAAATTATAAGGTAAAAATCAAGCCCCGACTTATCCACTGGAGAACTTAAACGCGAGTATATACGGTAATTAAGAAAAGACTTAGAATGACAACCTGCCACATCAGCACTCAAGGACCAAATTTGGAGACCTCTGCCTTAGAGTAATCTTCTTTGAGATTATGCTTTTAAACTACTGTAAGGGTCTCGTCCATTGCGGGAGATGGACGTCTGAAGCAGAGCTCCGTTAGCAGTGGCTTATTTTTTTGTCTTATTTCTTATTATCCTGAGGTATCCTGTATTTACCCAACATGAAGAGTTTTTACTACAGTATATAAACGAGTTACAAGAAAGGCGGTCAGAAAGAAATGGAAAAGAAACTTAAAATTACACCCAAGTCTAGACAGACTTCAAACCCAAGTACAAGGTACAGCCTTTTAGAGACTGACCTGGAACAGGCAGGCAAAAGCACAGACTTTCTGGGATCCCACTCCACTGCAACATCTCCAGTCGAGAACGAAAATGGGAGTGAAGGTGCAATTGATTCGGTCACGATAGCTTGCCAATTCCAGAAGAACACTTGAAACTAGAGATGGCCTTGCAGTCCGCGCATTCATCTAATCCTTGCGAGCCGGAAGAATCAGCAGTAGCTGGGGTTGCCACTTCACCCGCGGAGCATGAAAGTTGAAACGATTTGTTCGAACTGAAGGAAATGATCTCAACATTGGCTATGGCCATGGCCACAGCCACAGCCACGAGTGAGCTCAAGAAAGACATTCATAAAAATATGACGAAAGAAATAGCTTGCTCAAGACAAACGAGAAGCTGCGGCTGGAGCTGCAAAAGATGTGGCTGGAATATAAAGACTTGGAAAAATGTATATATAATCGTTTTGGTGCAGCCTTTAAAGATATGCTGAGAAAAATTAAGGAACACATTCAGGAAAATGTGTCTAAACTGAGAGAACTTGCCGATCAGCTGGTAAGACGTTAAGCAGACATTCATGGCTCGACCTGAAACAACGGAACACTTGGCATCTAACGCTGATGGAAAAGCTACAGCTGCAAATTCCGAATGCAAAAAATTTGGAGACAGACAGACTTGCGGCTCTGGAAGATGGAAGCAGAAGGAATAATATTAGAATCGAAGGTCCAGCTGAGAATAGTGAAAGTCCAAACCCAGTGAAATTCGTAGCTGAACTATTTTCAAAAATAATTGAGAGGACTTTAAATCAGATGCAGAGATAGCAGCAGCTTATTGCATATGTGGATCAAATACCTTTAAATCTAGGTCTTTTATTGTCTGCTTCGAGAGATTACAATTTAAGCTTTATGTAATGGCACTTCTCAGACACAAACAAGAGATTATATTTGAAAATAACCACATTCGTATTTTCCCTGATTTCTCACCCTTAACAGCTGCTAAACGTGCAGCTTTTTACAAAATTAAACAGCGGTTACGGAAAGCCGATATCAGATACAGCCTCTTGTATCCTGCCAAACTGAAAGTGGAAATTCAAGAAAAATATCACATCTTCTCCTCCACGGATGAAGCAGAAAAGGAATTAAAAAAGTTGATCCCGATGCTTTTTTGAAATATGAAAGTGAGTCGCATCTTGTCATGGTATAGCAAGAAGATATTACCTACTGTCTGATCTGCCTGCAATGATACGGGTACCATAATTATACATCCTTTTCTCTTCTCTGACACTTTTTGTTTATGTTTTAATTATAATTGTAGGCGTATGTGTGTAAGAAATTAAAGCAGGGTTTTTTTGTTTTTAACTATTCTAAAGGAAACTGTTTAAAATCATACCCTTGGTTTATTGTTATTGTTATTATTGCATTAGGGTTTACTATGCTTATCCAGGGCCACTTTTTAACACCACTCCCTGGGTTTACTGTCTTAATATTTCAAGACTGTTGATTATATTTTACACTTATAGTCTGTTAATGATTATATTTTATGCTTATAGTATTTAGACTTTATCGGCAATAGATATCTCTCCTTTTTAATCCCCAAATGCGGCTGCTGGGGGGCGTGTTTTGTTTTGGACGTGCTTTGTCTCTAGGTATGTCAGAGGACCGGGACTTTGTGAAGTGGGGTCCAGCCTCACGTGGTGAAGCAAAATGGGGGGGGGGTAAGGGGGTAATCTAATTTTTTTTTTTTTATTAATTTTATTACAATTCATACATAGCAATCAAGTTTTTACAAAAAAAAGAATTATGTTAAGAACAGATCGATCCCCACCCCTGAGAGAGAGAGCAAGCCAAACGGCGTAAAATGTAAGGCTTGTAAACATACCTAAATTAATAAATTCTCTGTGCTTTATAAACTTATTTTAAAATATTACTGATTAGATCCTGCCAAGTTTTGAAAAAAGTCTGTACGGATCCTCTAACTGAGTATTTGATTTTTTCCAATTTCAAATAATATAACACATCGGTTTCCAACTGACTTAAAAGAGGAGAGTTTGGGTTCTTCCAGTTTATCAGAATAAGTCTGCGTGCCACTAATCTATTATTTTAATCCTTATAATGATAACTACCAACGTAACAATAAGCTGCATGGCAATAATTCATTGGAAAATTGGAAATTAAGGTTAAAGGTGTCTCATTTCCAGAGACTACAAAATGACATCAAAAATTCAGAATCAATGTCTCCATGATGAGACAGTTAACTTTGTGAGCTGAAATGTTAAAGGCTTGAATCACAAATTAAAGAAAAAGAAAGTATTCCCCTACCTAACAGGTTTAAACGCTAAAATAGTATTTTTACAAGAGACCCACTTACTAAGCAAGGATCAGTTCCAGCTGCAAAAAGACGGGATTGGCCAAATTTTACATTCCAGCTTTACAAAGAAAATTAGAAGTGTGGGAATTCTCATACATGGTCTCATTTGTGGTATCAGATGTAGTACCTGATCCTGAAGGGAGATATGTGATTGTCATGGGCAATTTATTTAACTGTAAAGTGATTTTGATAAATGTTTATGCACCCAATGTCGATGAGAGGGAATTCATAAAAAATGCATTTGCATCCATTCCCAATGTGAACACTCATAAAATTATAATGGCTGGTGACTTTAATTGTGTTTTAAATACACCCTTGGATAGGACTCCGGTCACGGAGGGATGACATCTAACACTGCAAAGACAATTACACAGCTTTAACTGACCACAACCTATCAGACCCCTGGAGATTTCTAAACCCAAACTCAAGAACATATTCCTTCTACTCACCAGTACATCATTGCTACTCAAGAATTCATTATTTCTTTATTGATAACAATTTCCTGTCTACAATTAAATCTTGCAAGTACGACACTATTGTTATTTCCGACCATGCCCCTTTGATCATGGAGCTAAAAACATTAGGCCCCACACACTTATCTCACACATGGCGTCTTAATCCACTTCTATTAGCAGATGATAACTGTACAGAATTTATATCCAAACAAATCAGTTTCTTCCTAGAGACAAATACATCCTCAGAGGTCTCTGCAGGAATACTCTGGGAAACTCTAAAGGCCTTCTTAAGAGGACAGATTATTTCATATCTTTCCCACAGAAATAAATTAGAAACCAATAAGGTATCAGAGCTAACCAGCAAAATTACTAAAATAGATTAAGAACATGCCAGGTGTCTAAGTGGGGCTCTTCATAGGAAAAGGCAGGCTCTGCATTCAGAGCTCAACCTCTTAACAACCAAAGAAACTGAACAACTCATTTTTAAATCAAGACATCAATACTATGAACACGGAGAGAAAGCTAATAAGCTCTTAGCTCAGCAAATCCACAAGCAAGAAGTTCGCAGTGCAATCCCAGCAATCACCAACGCGAACGGAGATAAAATCATTGACCATAAAAATATAATGCACACATTTAGAGACTACTATAAATCCTTATATTCTACTGAGTTTAAAGAAGACAACACACAATCTAATGCATTTCTAGATACATTACAGATACCACAAATAGATACTTTTAGTGCAGAGGAACTGGATAAACCTTGGCTATCAGAATTACTAGATGCTATAAAGTCACTTCAAAGTGGGAAAGCAGCAGGCCCTGATGGCTACCCTGTAGAATTTTATAAGAAATTCTCCACTCAGCTAGCTCCCCTCTTATTAGCAACATTTACAGAAGCTAGAGACAATCACATTCTACCTCAAACTTTTTGCCAAGCATTTTTCACCACCTTTCCGAAACAAAATAAGGACTTATTACAATGTGCATCATACAGACTAATTTCACTTCTGAATAATGATGTTAAGATACTCTCCAAAGTCCTAGCTAGAAGGATGGAGAAAGTGCTGCCTTCAGTCATATCACAAGATCAAACTGGATTTATTAAAGGCCGACACTTAGCTTCCAATCTTCAACGCCTGTTTAATGTAATATATTCACCAGCAAAGTCAAACACCCCAGAGATATTATCGTTGGATGCAGAAAAAGCATTTGACATGATTGAATGGAACTACCTTTTCACTACATTAGAGAAATTTGGGTTTGGCCCGAATATTTGTGCATGGATCAAACTACTGTATACCAATCCAGAAGCTTCAGTTTGTATTAACAACATTTGTTCAGACTACTTTAAATTATAACGTGGTACCAGACAAGGATGCTCCTTGTCACCACTGCTATTTGCAATCGCCATTGAACCACTGGCAGTTCACTGTTGAAATGCTTATCAGATAAAGGGGATTATCAGAGAAGGACTTGAACAGAAAATTTATCTATATGCAGATAATATGGTACTGTATATATCAGATCCACAAAATACTGTGCCTGTGAATTTCAAAAGATCTCTGGTCTCAGAATTAATTTGAATAAAAGTGTGCTCTCTTCAGTGAATTCTCAAGCATACAATATTAGATTGGACACCTTCCCTTTTATCATTGCAGATCAGTTTAAATACCTAAGGGTAAATATCACAAGTAAATATAAAGCTCTTTATCAACAAAATTTTGCCGTCTGTATGGAAAAAATTAAGCAAGACTTGCATAGATGGTCAACCCTTCATCTCACTCTAGCTGGAAGAATTAACGTTGTTAAGATGAATATCCTTCCTAAGCTTCTCTTTTTATTTCAAAACATTCCAATATACATCAATAAATCATTTTTAAGCAATTAGATTCAACCATAACCTCATTTATTTGGAACTCAAAACATCCACGTATCCAAAGAGCGACCGTACAAAGACCTAAGGCAGAAGGTGGCATGGCTCTACCCAACTTTCAGTTTTATTACTGGGCAGCAAACATACAAGCTATAAAACCTGGACACAAATAGATGAACATACACAGGCTTGGTCAGCAATAGAAATAAAATCCTGCAGTACTTCTTTATATTCCCTGCTTTGTGCCCCAATAAATGCAAGTTATCGCCAATATACTAATAACCCAATTGTGCTTCACTCACTCAGAATATGGAACCAATGTAGAAAGCATTTTAAGATGGAGAATCTTTTATCTGTGGCACCTCTGCATGAGAACCACCTTTTTCAACCCTCACAAACATATGCAGTTTTTAATATCTGGAAAACATTTGGGATTAAATTGCTTAGAGATCTTTATATAGACAACATCTTTGCATCCTATGAACAATTACATTCCAAATTTAACTTTCCAGCAACACATTTCTTTCACTATCTTCAAATTAGAAACTTTGTTAAACAGAACCTGCCCGATTTCCCTCATCTCGCACCTTCCTCTATGCTGGAAAAATATTGCTTAGTTTGGAGGACTCAGACAGCATTTCTGCAATATATAAAATTATTTTACAGTCCCTCCCTTTAAAAGATCCAAGAGGACAATGGGAAAAAGATCTATCACTCAACATATCAGAAAAAGAGTGGAAGGTAGCAATGCAGAGAATTAATTTAAGCTCCATATGCGCAAAGCATACAATTATTCAACTTAAAATTATATATTGAGCACATCTGTCTCGCTTAAAACTATCCAAAATGTTTCCAGGGCAAGATCCAACCTGCAAACACTGCAATCAAGTCCCAGCCTCACTTGGTCACATGTTTTGGGCCTGCACCAAATTAACACCATTCTGGACAAAATTTTTTAAGTGCCTTTCAGACAGCCTTGGTGTCACAATCCCTCCTAATCCATTAACGGCTGTGTTTAATGTTCAACCAGATGGCCTTAAAGTGGAGAAGGACAAACAAACTTGCCTTTACTACACTATTGGCACGTAGATTTATTTTGCTAAACTCTCCTCTTTTAAGTCAGTGGGTAACTGATGTTTTATACTATTTGAAATTGGAAAAAATTTAATTCTCAGAGGATCTGTGCAGAACTTTTTCAAAATCTGGCAGGATCTAAATATTATTTTAAAATAAGCTCTTAACGCACTGAGGAAATAGATTCTCTTCTCATTTTCCTTTTTTTATCCACCTATTAAACTCATCAATTTATGTATTTTGACCAGCTTTAAGTTTTACTCTGTCGGCCATGCTCTCTTTCTCAGAGGTGGGGGTTGGATTGATTTGTTTTCAATCCTATTTTTTTGTAAAAATTGATCTATCTGTATGGAATGATTACAATAAAATCAATAAAATAAAAAATAAATAAACTACTGTAAAAACTAATAATATGCAATTATTCTGTTTTCCATTAATAAAGTCATTTGTTGTGTCTATTAGCTTTATTATGTTTTGTTTAGCATTGTGGAGATGCCCTGTTTTATTTATAATTTGTATTTAATATATGATATACTTTGTAATTGAAGATGTGGGATAATTTTAAGTACCTATGCAGTATTGTCGGCATAGTTCCTTCACGATTGTCTTCATTCTCTTATCAGCTCCAGGTCAATTTGAGGTAAATTAATACAGTTATATTCTTTATGTGCTATAAAGATAAAAATGTCTTATTAAGCAGTATTCATGATGTGTATTGTGCAGAAGACACGTGAACTACATATATGAACGTTAAACCCTGTAACCATTTGGACCGTAAATTGTTTCTTTATGTGTTTTTGATTTTCACATTCTGTTGTGTATAATCTGCTTTCTTGGTTTAATCCTATATTTTGCAACATATTTACTTATAGCTGAGCAATACCAGATTATGTACATTTTCAGAAAAAATGAATGGTGGAAATTAATTCATAAATCTATATGAAATATTTCATACTGTATTCCCGGAAGCAACATTTCACTCATCTGTTCATCCTTTTTGCAAACCTAGTCCAGGTTAGGGACTATTTCAGTAACCAGAACAGCATCAATGCACACACAAACACATAATACAGAGTTATCTTTCAGCTTACCAGCAGGTCCTTAAGTTTGTTCTGTTTTAATGTGTGTGATTTCTCATTGTTTTTATTTCCCCTTGTTTAAAAATAAACATGTGTCTTGGGGTATTACCACACGGTATGATAGCATCCATTCTAAACTATTAATCCCACTGGACTTCAAAAAGGGTTATATTCATGAAAGAAAGAAAAAAAAAGTTAAAATAAATCTTTTAGAGGTTAAATAGGTTCAAATAATGATGAAGTTGGATAAATGCCACAAGTGTCACAACTCAATTTTAATGCTAAAGGTTTTTTTTTTTTTTTCAAAAACTAGAAAAAGTTAATAACTAGCAGCAACAACAAACATAATAGAATATAACAGACTTTTAAAATTACTCTTTGGTTAAAACTAAGAAAATATAAACAAAAATGCTATGGCCTTTAAAATAATTATGCCAAAATGAAGTTATGAGCCTCAAGAAATTATTTAGTATTCAGACTGTAAAGTAGCTGGAGCTATATGTTTGTTGATTCAGCCCCCAAAATACTACATTGTGGTAGCATCTAAAACACCTTTGGACACATACAGTAAATGTAAGTTTATTAGTTAAAGGTGGTCAGGAAACAGAAACAGGCCAAATTCCTTTGTAGTGCTGGGACATAAAATTTCTCACTGGGTTCATTGCTATAATGTGTGAAAATATGCAAGCTTGACACACTGCTAATGAGGATAGATTTAAAAAGGTACACTATGGATCAATATAAATGAGACAGCACTTATCTTCCTCCTATTCATTGCTATTAAAACCAAGACCCAGAAGAGGAGCAATGACCCTGCCCTGGACTCCTCCTTCAGCCCCACCTCTACTACATCCACTGAAATAAGATCCCCCTCTCTCTCAACATGGAATCTGTTACTGGACAACCAAAAAAAATGCTTGGCCTATTAAAGTTTTCTTTTGTGTTCCACCTGCCTACAGAAATTATAATGTGTTAAACTCCTAGTTCAACCAACTATTTTACACTGTGTTTTTGAATTTCTTGTCACAAATGTTAGGGTTTGTCAGAAGATCTGATAGCATTTACTGGGGTAAAATTATAATAATGCACAAAAACACAGGATGAATTAAGTATCTTATCAAGACGTGGCATGTGAAGTATGTGTTCTATATAAAATAACATTTTATACAGCGAAAATGTGTAAGTCGACAATTGGATTTAATTCATATGAATTACTTTATTAAACTAGTGGATCATCCTTACTACTATCAGTGTTTGCTCCAGAGATCTGGGAAAGCCATGCATCATGTGATTTCTGTAAAAATCTATTTTTTTCCTATATTTTACAAATGCACCATTCATATAGGAACAACCTGGAATGATGAAAGCCAAAAATGTAAATCTCCAAGAAATGCACACGTTCTTTATTAAATATGGCTCTCTGAAGTGTGCAATAAACATGAATGGGGAAATGCAAGCAGTTTCATAAAATTCCACATCCGGCATGAATTCACAAACTTAACAGACATAATGGAAGCCTGTGTATGTCTTCTAATCCACGGGCAAATAAAAATGAATGCAATAGTTGTCACACATCTAGACATTAACTGAGAGACTGGATTTATTAAAAACAGGCATTTTTAATGATGGTGAAAATAAAAGACTTGACTGTAACACAGACAGAAATATGCCTTTTTCAGCAGAACTTTGGGGTTTCACAGGCATACTCACAAACGCATGTCTTGGATCTTTAATCAATATTACTTGAGAATAACATTACTTGAGAATCTATTAAAATTCATTTTTTGATTACAGCCAACACATTTTTATTATCTCCACTAAAATGCAAAATCTGTGAGGAGTGAAAGATGATGTGGCTATATATGCTTACATAACTCTGGGTTGCTTATTTTGAATGTACTTATTTTTTTAGAAATAGCATTCTATTATTGGGATTTTTGTTTTAATTTCACTAAAAATCTATTATATCCTTTCAACCAACTCCCAGACCCAAAAGTTTACCAGCCATTATTAAATTTGCTAGAACTGCTAGATGGCCAATTGGACTCTAAAGACAGTCACCTATGAACTTTATCCTTCCATCACAAGCAAAAGAGTAGATCTGTGCTTTTTAATTTCTTTTAGCTTGAATGAATGAATGAAACCAGCACAAGTTGATTCAATCTGAAAGCATACATCACATACACAGTATACCATTAACATCTGTTCATACTTTTCCGTCTTTCATACAGATGATTACATTCACAGTTGTCCCAGTTAACAAGCTGTTTTACATTAATTAAAGGTGGAGGCAAGTGAACACACTTGATTTTTACTTTTGACTTCACTGTGCTCAAAAATGTCTTTGTAACTGATTACTCAATGGAACTTATTAATCTATGGCATTTCCTATTCTGTATCTTCAAATACAGCATTTCACCAATGGAACAAAGGTCATTAACTGTAAAACTACTAATGCTGGGCAGCAACACAAATCTTCTTTTCAATAACAACAAAAACAACAACAATAAAATCAATAATAATAATAATTATTATTATTATCATTATTATTATTTAATTACATTAGTAGTTATTAGCTTTATATTTTTGGCATTTCCCAGCAACTTCTTGTTTCAGCCAAATTATTAAGAAAGGGCAAAGTCTTGCCTCTTGAGTCATACTTCAGTTTACTACTTGATCACATAATTTATTGTATTATACTGTACAGTTAAACAAGCCTCAGTGTGCACATTTTACAAAAAAATAGAATACTGAGTCTTGTTATACCCTTGATCTAAGAAAAACTTTTGATATAATATTCCTAATTTTGAGCACACAGGTGTGTGACAAAATAGAAAAAACTCCTATATACAGTAAATTGTCTTAAAAGAGAAATTTATTCATCATGTGTTTGAAGGGCACTTTTTGTAAGCCTTGGCATGGATTCTACCTCTGCCTGGGAGTGTATTGGAGGGATGCAACAGTATTATTCCTTGAGAAATTACATAATTTGGATTCTTCTACAAGTGCTCAGTTGGGTTGGGATTTGATGACTAGAACAATTATAATATATAGTATGCTTTATGTCACTGTCTTCTTATAAATCATTCACTGATTGCACATGTACTATAAGTGGGAGAAATGATATCCTGAATGATTCTACTACAGTCCAAATGAAAATGCTTTACCAAACAAATATCCATAAATAACTCATGGCACTAAACCCTGGAACAAACCATGGCAACAAAATGCACCCTCTACCATATAATGTAATAGAGCTTCAAGAAACTTTTTGCTATAGACCTCTTTAGGCATGTTGTACAAATTTCTGTATGATTTTTTTCCACTGTTCATTATAACACTGTTTTATTTGCAACACCCTTCTGGCAAAGTGTATTTAAAGATGTAATAAAATTCTAGGTCTTTTATATGAACTGCTTTGAACATAAGGGTGAGTAATAATTCATACATGAACTTTGTACTTTAATCCACATTTAACCTAATATATCATGATACATTTCCTCTGATTTTCATGTCAACCTCATTTTAACCACTATTCCCTAAGAAACACGAGTCAACTGAGCAGTTTTGCCACATAACCGCCTGTCAAACATGTACCAATCTATCAGATTTCAGGACAAAGAAGCAAACATAACGAATAAATGCGTCTGGTCATTATTTGTTATTCATGACATTACAAATACATCAATTCCTCCACCATTCATTTCAGGGTCACGTGGATCCAGTGCATATAGTATCATCTCTGAATGGGAAAACAGTTCATCGTAGGGTACACTCATACATGCACACACCTATTCACACACACTGGGACAATTTAAAGTTACCTGTTAACTAAGTCACACATTTTTGGAATGTAGAGCACCCAGGAGAAGCCCGCATGAGGAAAACCATTCACATTCTGCACAGCATTACCTTTGACTGTGGAAGGAAAATAGGATGGAAACTAGGATTATACATGTTAACACAAATGAATGTGGACAGAGTATGGGAATTCCACAGAAAAATTACCAGTGGTCAAGTGGAAGCACTATTCAGTGTGCAGTAGCATGAAACACAAGTGTGGTAATTCTACCTTAGAAGCTTGTGTAAATTAAAATATTGTTCAAATATAAGATTACTTAATATGCTGATCGATAAATCTTTTTTATCATTGTATTAAAAGGCATTAACAAATAAGAAAAAGACACTTGCAGAAAATTTAAGTTCATTTATAATTTAATTTATATTTTCTAATATTATTTAAAAAACTTTTAGATTTTCCAGGGGTGGTAATTAAATTTCTATCCATCAATCAACTGAAACGAAGACAGGCAATTTTGATAGAAAGAATTATCATTAAATAAGGTTAAAAACATAACTCCATAGCTTTAGAAAATTCTGAAGGCTGGCTTTTAAATTTCCTAAATAATAATAATAATTCTGCCATTGCTAAAAAGAGTAATGGGAAATTTACTTCAAACAGTTTCATTCTTTCTCATAATAGGCCTTAATTTTAACTGAAATCAAAGGCATCAATCCATGCCTGAGCTGCTTGGTGAATGTACAGTTAATTCTTACCTTTAAAATGTCATTTAAAGTAAGATGAATTGGAATTCTTGTGATTTAAAAATGAATGCTTCAGGGGAATTTTCATATTGATGAGTTTTGTAAAATATTGTTCTGGGAGGTAAGTATTCTTTTCATTTTCTTACAATTTACTTTTGAGAATGTTAAATGCAATGCTTAAGTCAGAAATCAGAACAAATCTTGTGTGCTGCTGCATTACATATTTCAATAGGTATCTTACAAATGCAGTAACTATTTTAAAACTGTTTTATACAATTCAAGAAAAATACTTTTCGAAAACCTTACGTTTTGTCAGACAGCATAATAATCATTCTCATTTGTCAAACATGGTATAGTATATTGCAAGAAACAAAAGTAGGAGAAGCAACAAGAATGTTTCATATAACAAGATAAATTCCTTAAACCACCCAATGTACTTGTTAAGTTTATTTATTTATTCATTTATTTGTGTGGATGTATTATCTGTCCTGTGAGTCTGTATTTGTGTTTTTTATGTTTCTGGTGCTGTATGCATTTGAATTTTACAATGGGATTAATAAAGGTTATTGAATCTCAACAAATATAATTTAAAGAACAAAAAACTATCAACGTAAATGTCAAGTGGCTTTTATTAGTTAATTTAATCGGATACTTGAAGTTAAACTAGCAATTAAATATAAAGTTAAGCTAGCAAGTTTAAATATAATGGTAGCAAAGAAATGACTCTGAAATCAAAATATTAGGGGAACCCAGTAAGTCTATACTAAATCAAACCTTCATTTGCTAACTGATTATTAACTTTAAATGATATTTAGGTTCACTGGCTGAATTCAGCTCTACTATCACAGTTTGCTAAATTGACAAACTGCTAATCTTACTATTACAGACAGTGGCAAAGAGTGTAAAATACAGAGAAGGACATTTAATAACTCAATTTAAAACATGTCCTCACAAACTACAAATATGTTACTATTTGATGCTGCAGTGCCATTTAGGAAAATAAATGAAAAATGAAAGGAAACACTTAAAAAGTCATTCAGGTTGAATCATGTTTGGTTCTATTTTTGTAGATATTTAATAATCTATAAAAAATATCTCTGAGTTTACTTTTTTTTTGTAGGTTACAAATTAGGTGATAAATCCTTAACAGAGAAAGAGACTAGTTTGCATTGCATGGTTTGTTATCTTAACTTTCAATATCTGATTAAATTAACTAATGAAAGCCATTTCACATTGTCTCACTGAGATGTCTCTAGCCAAAAATAACAAAGATTCAAAATATTAGTTTGATAACAATATTTATTTTCTTTGTAAAACTAAACAACTCAAGTGAAATGGGAAATTAAGAAGCATTCGGTTTCACTGGGTGCTTATTCCTCTGGTTCAAGAAGGTGGGACTGAAGTTGAACATTTTATTAGTGTGAAGAATTTTACCAGTCTTATGCACAATGCATGAAATATTTGTGTTGCAGTGGTATATGTGATTTAATGGTGCAGCAGTTCCCATGCTGCTAGAAGGGAGGGTGGAATAACCTCATAAGAGTACTGGGGACGACAACCAATATGGTACTCCTTACTAAAAGCTTATTGTTTATGGAACATGCAGGAACATCTGGTGCTGCTACAGGGTTATCATTAAGCGGTCCACCAAGGTACATATGCTTGCAGGGTACCCCAGAATTATTTCTGAAGGCTTACCTGAAAGCTTTTCTGGCCATGGGCTTTGAAGCTTGGAGCAGAGAGATCAAAGATTGAAAAAGGCTAACTGGCAGCGGGGTAAGTAGTAGTTGGTTATATGATGGAGATGAATGAAGTGAGTTGCTGAATTAGTTTAGTGGAACTTTTGAGTTTATAATTTTATTTGTACTAGGGGGGCTTTGCCCCCTGCTCACCAACCCCCCTGCCTGCACTACGTGCCAGCAACTTTGCGTCTCTGCCGCTCACGTAAGTGGATTTCACTTTCACCAAACAACAAAACTTTTAATTCTCATTTATAGTCCTCTTCATTGGGAAGAAACACTACCTTTCCCTGATGGCAACACGAATTAGATGATCTACAAGTCTCCGACTTAAAGTTTAAAGCCAAACATTATCTACATACTTCTGTCATATCACCTACTGTATGACAATATATTCGATTTCTTTTCGCTTTTACCCATTCATTATTATCGCACTGAATTTTGATTGTGTTAGGAATTACATTGTGACAACGCAACATATAACTTGCTCGTGAGTAAATATCGTTTCTCTCTACACAAATTCTGTTTGACAATAGCATTCACAAAAATTAGAAATTATTGAACTGTGTGTGTAGTTGTAAATGTTTTAGATGTGGACAGGACTCTTCCAAATCGCTTTGCATTAACTCTAGTCTTGTGGTGCTTGAAATTTTCTCTCCCGGGATTTCAGTTTTACCAAACAACCAATCTTTTAATTCTCGTGGATACTCTCTTCATTAGGAAGAAACACTACTTTTCCCTGATGGCAACATGAATTAGACGATCTACAAGTCTCCGATTTAAAGTTTAAATCCGAACAATATATTCGATCTCTTTTCGCTGTTCCGTTATTTCACCAAGTAATAATTTCCATTTGTTTGCTCTAATGCGATCTTTACTATCATTTTTTTTGTGACATTCGAATTTTCTTACATCCATTACCTCTAATCTGTTCTGCATGTATATCACATCAACGTTTTTGAATTCTTTACAATGTTCTACTTTGTCATCTACTCTTTGTCTTTTATTTCCAGCCCAGAGCGTGGTTAAATCTGTTGGTGCAAAGTCTTGTCTCATGGGATGTGAAAGTGTCTCTCTTCCCAAGATTTTTTATTATAATAGAGGCACATTTTTGTGTTTCTTGTTGTCTGGTATTTTTGCTGGCTCTTCCGTGTCTTACGTTTAAGTTTAGGAATGGCCACAGGGTCCCTAAGTTTATAAAATATAAAGAGCCAGCATAAAAACTGTACTTCCTTTCAGTTTCAATTAATAGCTACATTACAGTCACCTCAATTTGATATCTTTGGATTATAATTACAATGCAAACATTATGGCTTTATTGGGAGCAGCTTAAATTTAAATCTTTCAATATTACTGTTACCTAGACGTATATTTCACAATCGGAAAGTATTATATGTTGGGAAGCCCTTGTGTATATAATGTGCATTTCCTCAATCAAAATAAGAACTGTTTATCCTACTAAAAATCTATTTTTCTATAAGTATACCCATTTTAATACTAAAATGCATACAGTTTGAATTTCAGTAAAGTGTTGTTATCTGCCTACCACAAAAACAAGTCTCTTTAACTTCATATATTGTTGATGATTTCACATTGTTCTGTCAGCCATCCTTTCCTCCTCTGGGAAGTTACTATACTGTATCTAATTAGTACTGCAAAGCTTCAGAATATTCCAAACTCAAACATTATACGTAATATAATACCATGTATCAAGTGATCTGTCCCATACTACTGCAAATTGTACTATTTCAAGATTAATAGATAAGGATATATCCTTGATGTTATTACACTAATTAATGTATATTCCCAACAGGTTTAAGAATATTTTTTCTAATTCATTCTCCTTTTGCCACTGCCTTCAAATGAACCTATTACTTAAAGGCAGTTTTAGGATACTACAATCCTAATATTGCACCTTGTCATTTTTTATTTGATTCTTTTAACATTCTGCTTTTTTTATTCAGTTGTTGAAAATGCATAACCCATTTTCAGTCCCAGAGCATTACAATAAAAGCTTCAGCGCAGATGCGGAGAGAAAAAAAAAAGTGCTTATTGCAATGTGAAAGAAAAGGTCCATGTCAGCATAAAATTCTAAAGGACTGGTCAATGGCATTCTGTTGGTTTTCCTTTGATTGACTAGCTGTTAAGTACTCCCCATTCCTTTAGTATCCTTTAAAATGAGGCAGAAGATAGGTGAAATGTCTACTGATGCCACTGCATTTTAACCTACAAGTAAACTTTGAAGGCTATTCAGATGTGACAATAAATACTGAAATATTTTGCATGTACTATATTTCTTCCACATATAAATAGATCCAACCATCATTTTTAAAACTCCCTTAATCTACTTTGGGAGTGGGATATATAAAGAAATAGTGCATTCAGAAAGTATGCAGACCCTTTCTTTCACTTTATGCACACTTTATTGTGTTGTACTGTAGACTTAATTTTCAATGGATGGATGGTCTGGCCATGTTTACTCATCAATCTAGATCAAATACCCATAATAGCAAATTGAAAACATGCTTTCAGAAAAGTTTGCAGATTAATAAAAATTCAGTTTTTGAAGGGGAAGAAGCCTGAGCTAGTGCGCGAGGTCGAGAGGTTTCAGCTAGATATAGTCAGGCTCACCTCGACACACAGCAGCTTGGACTCTGGAACCAATCTCCTTGAGAGGGGCTGGATTCTCTACCACTCTGGAGTTGCCCCCGGTGAGAGGCGCCAAGTGGGTGTGGGCATACATATTGCCCCCCGACTTGGAGCCTGTTTATTGGGGTTTACCCTGTTGGACGAGAGGGTAGCCTCCCTCCGCCTTCGGGTGGGGGAAGGGTCCAAACTGTTGTGTGTGTGTATGTGCCGAACAGCAGTTTGGAGTACCCACCCTTTTTAAAGTCTCTAGAGGGGGTGCTAGAGGGCATACCTTCTGGGGACTCCCTCGTACTGCTGGGAGACTTCGATCCTCATGTGGGCAATGACAATGAAACCTGGAAGGGAGGAATGGCCCCCTCGATCTGAACCCAGGCGGTGTTTTGCTATTGGACTTCTGTGCTTGTCACGGATTGTCCATAACAAACACCATGTTCAAGCATAGGGGTGTTCATATGTGCACTTGGCACCAGGACACCCTAGGTCTCAGTTCGATTATCGACTTTGTGGTCGTGTCATCGGATTTGCGGACACATATCTGAGACACTCAGGTGAAGAGAGGGGCGGAGCTGTCAACTGATCACCACCTGGTGGTGAGTAGGCTTCGATGGTGGGGGAGGATGCCGGTCAGGCCTGGTAGGCCCAAATGTCTTTTGAGGGTCTGCTGGGAACGTCTGGCAGAATCTCCTGTCAGAAGTATCTTCAACTCCCACCTCCGGCAGAACTTCGACAACATCCCGGTTGGTGGGGGACATTGAGTCCAATTGGGCCATATTCCGTACCGGCAGGCCAAGTGGAATGCGGCTTCGGTGGTTGCTGAGGCAAAAACTCGGGCGTGGGAGGAGTTTGTGGAGACCATGGAGAACGACTTTCAAACGGCTTCGAGGAGATTCTGGTCCACCGTCCAGCATCTCAGGAGGGGGAAGCAGTGCAGTGTCAACACTGTATATGATGGGGATGGTGCGTTGCAGACCTCAACTCGGGACGTTGTGGGTCCTGTGTGGGGTGTACTTCGAAGACCTCCTCAATCCCACTAACATGCCTTCCAATGAGGAAGCAGAGCCTGGGGACTCGAAGGTGGGCTCTCCCATCTCTGGGACTGAGGTCACCGAGGTGGTCAAAAAACTCCTTGGTGGCAGGGCCCCAGGGGTGCATGAGATACGCCTGGAGTTCCTTAAGGCTCTGGGTGTTTTAGGACTGTCTTGGTTGACACATCTCTGTAACATTGCATGGACATCGGGGACAGTGCCTCTGGACTGGCAGACCAGGGTGGTGGTCCCCCTCTTTAAGAAAGGGGACCGGAGGCTGTGTTCCAACTACAGAGGGATCACACTCCTCAGCCTCCCTGGAAAAGTCTATTCGGGGGTCCTGGAGAGGAGGGTCCATCGGACAGTCGAACCTCGGATTCAGGAGGAACAGTGTGGCTTTCGTCCTGGTCGCATAACAATGGACCAGTTCTACACCCTTAGCAGGTTCCTGGAGGGTGCATGGGAGTTTGCCCAACCAGTCTACATGTGTTTTGTGGACTTGGAAAGGCGTTCGACCGTGTCCCTCGGGGAATCCTGTGGAGGGTGCTCCAGGAGTATGGGGTACCGGACCCCCTGATAAGGGCTGTTTGGTTCCTGTACAACCAGTGTCAGAGCTTGGTCCGCATTGCCGGCAGTAAGTCGAACCCGTTTGCAGTGAGAGTTGGACTCCGCCAGGGCTGCCCTTTGTCACCGATTCAGTACAGAACTTTTATGGACAGAATTTCTAGGCGCAGCCAGGGTGTTGAGGGGGTCCGGTTTGATGGACTCAGGACTGGGTCACTGCTTTTTGCAGATGATGTTGTCCTGTTTGCTTCATCAGGCCGTGATCTTCAGTTCTCTCTGGATCGGTTCGTAGCTGAGTGTGATGCGGCTGGGATGGGAATCAGCACCTCCAAATCTGAGACCATGGTCCTCAGCCGGAAAAGGGTGGAGTGCCCTCTCAGGTTTGGGAGTGAGATCCTGCCCCAAGTGGAGGAGTCCAAGTATTTTGGGGTCTTGTTCACGAGTGAGGGAAGAATGGAGTGTGAGATGGACAGGCGGATCGGTGCGGCGTCCGCAGTGATGCGGGCTCTGCATCATTCTGTCGTGGTGAAAAAGGAGCTGAGCCATAAGGCAAAACTCTCAATTTACCATGTTCCTACCCTCACCTATGGTCAAGAGCTATGGGTAGTGACCGAAAGAACGAGATCGCGAATACAAGCGACTGAAATTAGTTTCCTCCGCAGAGTGTCTGGGTTTTCCCTTAAAAATAGGGTGAGAAGCTCAGTCATCCGGGAGAGGCTCAGAGTAGAGCCGCTACTCCTCCGCATCGAGAGGAGTCAGATGAGGTAGCTCGGGCATCTGATTAGGATGCCTCCTGGACCCCTCCCTGGTGAGGTGTTCCGGGCACGTCCAACCGGGAAGACCCAGGACACGCTGGAAGTACTATGTCTCCCAGCTGGCATGGGAACGCCTCAGGATTCCCCCGGAAGAGCTAGAAGAAGTGGCTGGGGAAAGGGAAGTCTGGGCATCTCTGCTCAAGCTGCTGCCCCCGCGACCCAATCTCGGATAAGCGGAAGAGGATGGATGGATGGATTTATAGAAGCTCCTATAGCAACAATTACATCTTTGAGTCTTCATGGATAAGACTCTACAAACTTTGCACAGATGGGTTTGGGTAATTTATCTGATTCTTCCTGGCAGATCCTCTCAAGCTCTGTTAGATTGGATGGAAAGTGTCTGTAAATTGCCATCTTCACATTTTCAATAGATTTGTAAACCTTTCAGAAAACATGTTTCCACTTTCTCACTATGGGTTATTAGGCGTAGATAGATGAACAAAAATGGTTAATTTATTCATTAAAAATGACATCTCCACACAATAAAGCCGGCAGAAAATAAATGTGTTTGGATGCTTTCTGAATCCACTGAATATGTCCTTTATTTTTTCATTTGTTTACTTGTGCAAATATATCAATAATAAATTGATAACTGATTTGTTAAATATTTTTGCAAGAGTTCTAGGTAAGGTTTTGTATAAAATAATCATTCAACTGTAAACTTTTTCATGAACCTTTGCACAGTCTTTTTATGATAGTGTCTCCTATAAAACAAGTATGTTGCTTGTATGCATATTACGTCTTGATAGCAGTGCATGCGAAAGAATGTAAGTAGAGAAAAAAAACAGACTCCTCTTGATTTCTTTACCCCAATGGCTTTTAATGCTGTCTTCTGATGAGTCACAATGTAATTTTCTTTTAAAATGGCACCATATCATCATTTATTTTATAAATATTAAGGATAAATCAATCCTTAATTCATCACGGTCCACATTCATATTTTTGGAGGTTTCAATTTCTGTACGTGTTCTTCATTTGTCACTAATCACTGTTTATATTAAATTTATTTCTGTTCAGAATCATTAATAAAGCTAATTAAACCTTTAAATTTTTTTGCAGCATTTATTAAACACAACTGTAGTTTATTAAATACATTTCTTAATATAGAACAAAATCCTTAAAGTTACTCCTTTCAGTGTTTTTTGAGACTACATTACTGGCACACTACAGTAAATATAATCTCCCACACTGTAAATTCATACAGCCACATCTGTGTCATGCACAGAAAAGCAAAAAGATGCTTAATTAATTTTATTATCCATCCATTTTCCAACCCGCTGAATCTGAATGCAGGGTCACAGGGGTCTGCTGGAGCCAATCCCAGCCAACAAGTCTCCTAACCGCGAGGCAGCAGCACTACCACTGCACCACCGTGCTGAAGTCAAAGTTGTGTAAGGAGTGGAGTGTGTAAGGAGTGGTACTGCTAACTAATAGATTGAGCAGCCTGACTCTAGGTCCCATGTTCAAATGTTGTCCATGTGGAGTTTACAGATTCTCTCCATATCCATGTGTTTCTCCCTTAGGATACTCTAGTGTTTCTCCCAGTGTTCTCAAAAAAGCTACTTGGCAATTACAAATTGTATCCTGTTTGAGAGTGAATGTACAGTGGAACCGCGGGTCACGACCGTAATTCATTCCAAAACTCTGGTCGCAACCTGAAGTAATTGCCCCCATAGGATTGTATGTAAATACAATTAATTCGTTCCGGACCATACGAGCTGTATGTAAATATATTTTTTTTAAAGATTTTTAAGCACAAAAATAGTTAATTATACCATAGAATGCACAGTGTAATAGTAAACTTTTTTTTTTAAGCACAGGGAAAAAAATGAATATTTGAAAAATCCGTAATTTATACAAAAACTAACCATAAACAACCAAGAAAACTAACCCTTGCATGAGTCGAGTTCTGGCATGAAGGAAGTGAGGAGGAACTGGATGGAGAGGAGATTACAGTTTTGAGGTAAAGTCTGTGACGAATGCGGGTTCACTGCATACTCCCATCTCACTTCTGGGAGCCCTTAAACCCGTCACCGTCGGTAATGTTACCGATGAGCATGACAGTGAGGCACTACAATGGAGCAATCGGATGGTGCAAAAAGTGCCAAGTGCTTTTATTAAAATCAACAAAACAACAATCAAAAACAAAGTCCAAATTAAATAAACTGCATTGCTTTCAGAATCCATCAATAAATAAATTATCCCATAAAAACAGAAGTGAAGTGGAGGTTAAAATCCAATAGAAAAAAGTCTTCATTAAATACGAGATTAAAACAATGCTCGAAGCAGTCTCTTTAAAAACAAGCCCGGTGCATTCTTTTACTGCCTTCTTTAACTGCCTTCTCACGCGCTCTCTCGCTCGCTCACTGCACAGGGAATGCACAGGGAGAGAATGATCACGTGCGTAAATCATCGGTGCGAACGAACCGGAAGGGAAACTGGCTTGTTCGGCAACCGAGTGTGTAGTCGTGAACAGATGCAAAAGTTTGGCGAACTTTTTAGTCATAACCCGATTTGTACGTGGTCCAAGACGTTCGTGACCTGAGGTAGTAGTATAGATGTCAGCTTGATTGGGCCCTGTAATGAAGTGGTACCCTGACCCGGATTGCTTCCTGCCTCCACATTGCTCCCAGGATAGATTCTAGATTCCAGCTTCCTGTGACCAAGAATTAGATTATGTAATTTTGTGAATATTAGGTTATGTTATTTTATAATAAATATGGAAAGATGATGCATGTTAAGCATTCAGGAAGTTTTTCTGCATGTGAAACAGAAAAATAAGTATGGAGCTATTTCATGATTACCCACTTGCTTGTTCGCTTATTAGATTATGTAACAGCTTTCCTTATAGGCTTTCAAGTATTCATCCTTTAGATAGATAGACAGATAGATAGATAGACAGATAGATTATAGGCTTTCAAGTATTCATCCTTTAGATAGACAGATAGATAGATAGATAGATAGATAGATAGATAGATAGATAGATAGATAGATAGATAGATAGATAGATAGATACTTTATTAACCCCAAGGGGAAATTCACATAATCCAGCAGCAATATACTGATACAAAGAAACAATATTAAATTAAATAGTAATAAAATGAAAAAATAAAAATAAAAAAGCAGACAATAACTTTGAGTAATGTTAGCATTTACTCCCCCGGGTGGAATTGAAGAGTCGCATAGTGTGGGGGAGGAACGATCTCCTCAGTCTGTCAGTGGAGCAAGACAGTGACAAAAGTCTGTCACTGAAGCTACTCCTCTGCCTGGAAATGACATTGTTGAGTGGATGCAGTGGATTATTCATGATTGACAGGAGTTTGCTTAATGCCCGTCACTCTGCCACAGATGTTAAACTGTCCAACTTTACTCCTACAATACAGCCTGCCTTCTTAACAAGTTTGTCCAGGCGTGAGGCGTCTTTTATTTTTATGCTGCCACTCCAGCACACCACCGCGTAGAAGAGGGCACTCTTAGGGCTCATTTATACTTCACGCTCAGAACGCGTACGCGTCCGCATCATGGCTGCCACGCGTTCCCAGCGTTCATTTCACGTGTCCTCTGAGCAGGTCCTCAGAAATTAACGCGACGCGCGCGAGTTGCAGTACCAGCAAAAGTCGGGGCGAGTGTGCTAAAAGTCGGAACGTGACGTCAGAGTCTCTGTTTACTATCTACATGTGACAGCAAGCCTCTATGGAGATCCTTCGGGATCGATGCGCGACTTTGCTGTTTGATGAATGGTTCAAAGTGTTGAAGCAAAATGCCGAAATACAGATGCATTCGTGGTGCTTTTATATTCAAGCATCGCATATTCCCGATCGTAATGACACGATACATTTTAAAAGTCTCACATACCATCTTTTGTGCCGTCTATTTTTTATTTTTTTACTTTACCTGCTGTCAGGTCCAAGAAGCTCGTAGCGATTAAAAACTGGGATGACGTTTACGATGGTCTGCTTTAATAATAAAGTAAACTACGAGGTTAAAGTGGACATTAAAGCCAAAATTTCCACTTTAATCACAAAATACACGTTTTCACCGTGTCTTTTATTTTTTTCTCAGTGGCTCAAATACAGCGCTATACATTATGTTGCCGATGTGAAGTTGCAAAAAAAAAATAGACGGCACTGAGACTTTTAAAATGTATCATGTCATTACGATCGGGAATATGCGACGCTTGAATATAAAAGCACCAAGAATGCATTTGTATGTCGGCATTTTGCTTCACCACATCGAAGCATCCATCCCGTAGGATCGGCATAGAGGCTTTCTGTCACATGTAGATAGTTCCCGAATGTAATGACACGATACATTTTAAAAGTCTTACATACCATCTTTTGTGTCGTCTTTTTTAATTTTTTAATTTTTGCAACTTAACAACAGCAACATAATGTATAGCGTTATATTTGAACCACTGAGAAAAATAAAGGACACGGTGAAAACGTGTATTTTGTGATTAAAGTGGAAATTTCAGCTTTAATCTCGAATTGTCCACTTTAACCTCGTAGTTTACTTTATCATTAAAGCAGACCGTTGTAAACGTCATCCAAGTTTTTAATCGCTACGAGCTTCTTGGACCTGACAGCTGCGGCAAGCAGCAAAAGATCACCACACAGAACAAATTAAATGTATGATATTCCAACTCTCTGCACATTTAGAATCTTTAGATTCATACTTGATATCACTTTCATGATGAAATGCATTAAAGTGTGTATGTTACATTTTACATATAATTTCATTTAAATAATGAATACTGTTAATAATTACACACATGGGGGTGACACGGTGGCGGAGCAATAGCACTGCTGTCTCGCAGGGAGTTACGCTGCTGGTATTTCCTGCTTGTATTCCACACTGTGCTCCGGTTTCCTTCCAAAGATAAGCAGATTTGGGGATTTGGTGCCGCTAAAATGACGCTAGTGTATGTGTGCTTGTATTCACCTTGCGATGAGCGGAGACCTCGTTCAGGGATTGTTTCTCAGTCGTGCCCAATGCTTGTTGGAATGGACACATCCCTGGATTGATGGATTTAATCAATAAACATCTTTTCACAGATATTGCGGTAAGGTGTTATCGGAATTTAATAGGTGTTTTAGGCAATTCACAACACAGAGAAGCCAAACATGTTCTCACCGTGATAATATCTCACACTGCCACCTGGTGGATTCCTCCAGATTTACGTAAAAAGCGCAAAGTATAAACACTTCAACGCTTGCGTAGCAGGAGCGTCCGCTGCAGCATGCGTCGCGTGAAGTATAAATGAGCCCTTACAGAGATACATTCAAAAGACAATTTAGGCTTGAGCTGTACTTGGGTTTGGTAGAGTTATTTAAAACCCATTTTCCAGTTCTGTTAGTGTTAGCTGTTTTAATAATTTCTGTGAAGCTAATACAAATGGGGTAGTATAATGTGTTTTTCTACCAATAGTCAAATACATCACCAAACTTAAGGCTTGTTAAAATTATACAAGACCCCTTTTTAATACCATGATGTCCCTTGAATTCCCACAAGGCAAAGCAAAGCAATAAATGTCTACAATACTGTATTTTTAAAACATTATGTAAGAATGAACTGTTACTTCCAGATACAGTATTTGTTACTGAACGCACACTCAATGTTCATAAACTGTTTCATGACTGCGTGTAAAGTGATTGAGGATGAATCTAAGCATTAATTGTTGTTTAATTAGGTCAGCGTTATGACAACCCCAAAAAGTTGTTCATGAACTTGTACGTTAGTAGTCTTTCTGATACTTTTTAAAATTAAATGAACTACACTTGAAATCAAAACAAAAGGAGCAATCTATTCTAGTACCGTACAGATCTTTAATGAATTGCTACCCTTCTTACCTTAACTTGAAAAAGAGTATTATCTGAGAATGTGCTTGACTCATGATGAAATTTTAAGAGGAAATTTGGCTTTTATATAGTTCATTTTTGTATTAAATATCAATTTTTTTTCAAATAATACATTAAACAGGTGTTGCAACAGATTGTGAAGTGGATCCTCCTCCCTGCCAACAAAAAAGACTCAGTACCAATATAGGGCTGTAAGGCATAGAAAAAAACTACAGCAGACAGTCCGCCTCAGTGACGTGTTGTTCTGGACAAGTGCATTCTGACCCTAAACTATATAGTTTTATTCCTGTGTAAAGAAAAAAAACAAAACTTTTTTTTGTGTTGTTTAACACTCAGACACCTGCTACATTTACCTACTATGACGTATCAGCGCTTCCCTTCACTTTAACCCAAACACTTAAAACAACAGTTAAATACTAATGATTGCCCATTTATCTTTAAAATATAGTAATGTACAGAATTCTAATGGACTATTGCATTGATAATCCAAAAGAAGCCTTCTGAAAAAGTGAAGATTTTATTTTTTTTTTTAGGTTGTTCAGCAACATACCTTTAGTATACAGGATATTTACAGGACCAACTTTAAAGAGATCAGTGATCCTTTATGGAATATAGAGATAAGCTAATCTCCGCAAAATATATAATAAGCAAAATAAGAAAACATTTACCACAACGCATAATACAATCAGAGGACACATGTTGGCAGAATAGTGCAAAGCAACATCTGTTTAAAAGTGCAAATTACATGATGTCATATCTTGGCATACCTATACACAGAAACGTTGATTACATGTCAGACAATTTAATATCACTTTCACTTATTTATTTATTAGATCCAGCAAACAATAAACACACATACGCAAAATCTGTGCCAAAATGAAATGTTCAGAATGCCACCTTTTTCTTCAACAATATTTTTTCCACTAACGAATCTCTAATGAAAGCTTGTTGGATTCTGAATTCTACATGTACCCCAAATTATTGGAAATTCATGACAAAATGAAAATAGTGTGAATGGCTGTACAATGATTAGCATTCCCAGCCTGGTGTTTGTAGAATCTGCAGTTTTTCTCCATTTTCCAGAGTTTTACTTGTGTACTCCAGTTTTCTCACACATCTTTCAGATATACATGTACAAATACTGCATCTCTTACCTGGCAGGGTATGAGTGAGTGTGGGTGGGTGAGTGACAGCTCCCTTGCCCCATCCAAGGTTGATTCCTACCTTGCACTGATGGTCTCAATGACTTTGTGGTGGAAAAAAGAGAATCAATGAATGAATGGAATACAGTATTGTCCATTACTACACAATATTAGAAAATGGCTGGACACAGAGAATCATACATTCTCAAGTTTGTATTTATTAGCTTTAATGAAAACTAGGGGGCTCTGCCCCCTGCTCGCCAACCCTGCAGCTCTGCCACTGGCATATGGGGGAAGCTGATGTACAATTTAAACATATTGTTATTTTCATGGGAATTGTTGCATATGCATAACAGAACTAACTATTTTACATTACAGAGAGTAATTAACCATAGAAAAAAATAGTAAAACGTAACAAATTGAAAGAAAATTATGTTTCATGTTGAGTTAGAAATATTTGTTGTGTTATACGTTTTGGTTCTGTTTGGCTTTTAAATTAACACGTAAATACTTTTACACTTTTACTGTAAAACTTTAGTAAAAACAATATTTGGAATTAACTTTTCATCAATATCCCATTGAATTTTGATTCTGTTTGGACTTACATCATGACAACGCAACATATAACTGCAAGTGAATAAAGTTTCTTTCTTTCTATTAAATAAGCCAACTTTTTCAAAGGTTTGTCCCTGTTATTTGTTAATTGTCATAACAATAGTCTGGTCTCGAGGGACTTGAAAAAATATCTTGGCAATAGTCTCGTCTTTTCTCAAGATTTTCTTTTATAATAGAGATTTGAAAGTCTCGTAAACATAAAAGCAATGTTTGTAGAAAACAGATTATAAGAAAACATTACTATTTACTGTAGAACTCTTAACAACATAATATGAGAAAATTGAATTGTGAGAGATATTTGAATTTAGAAATATTTTCAGCTAATATTGAGTGCTTACAGAAAGTCAGCTATGAATCGTTAAGAAAACCTGTACAGGTCTGGAGCTTTTTAAAAAGCAAAAAAAAAAAAAAATAGTACAGTAACGTATATTTTGTTCATATTCACTAATATTACTAAGTTCCCTTTTCAAACTGACCTTCATTTTCAGTCAATTGTTGCTGAATAGTTACCAGAACAAACACAGAACTTAATTGATAACTAGTTTGTTTAACTTTTTATCCAAATATTACAAGCATACTGTACAACAGCTTCAATGTTTCTAAAATATGAGCAATAACTAATTAAGTGACTTGAAAAAAGGTTGCACACTGTATACATGGTTGGGACCACCTGTAATGTATAGTTCAATGTATTAGTGTCCAGGATGCACTCACTACCATGCAACTTAACAAAACCATTTTCAAAGAAAGTCCATTTTGTTAATGTTGTGCTTTGTGTCATTAGTATTACTAAGTGTTAGTGTTACCCGTAATATACATCTGTAATTGAAAATGAGACATGTTAATATTAATAGAATTCGTAACACTAAAAGCACTGTAAAACTACTGGGAATATCAGATTGATTGTATGGCTGTGAAAGAAATATAGCATAGGACAAATGAGGATAACATATTAAAACATACATTTATGTTTTAATGTGTTTATTTTTTTACCAACAGCTTTCTATCTGTTTTTTTTTTCTTAGACACACTTTTGCTTCAGGTTTTCAGGTTCTTTTGGAAGTCAAGAACTATTAAGCCAGGCTGACTGATGTACTCCAAAATCTACTAAAGCCTGGGTTGAGTATCAATGCTACCAATATCAGCAACTCACGGAATTGAGTTAGTGTCAAGTTGTATGAGCTTATCAGTCATAGATAATAATTAATCAAAAGAATTCTTTTCCATATTCATTAAAGAGTTAATAAGATCTCATAGGCAGTAAATTACTAACATTTACCTCTGTATATTAAGAATTAAAAGACCTAAAGTAAATGCTGCTGTCTGAAATGGCTTCTTTTGTCTTTGTAATGCTTGGGCCAAAATTTCACAAAGTCCTAAAAAAGAAACAATAAGCCCCAAGCTCTATCCTTACACAGATGTAGTTCATTATAACTTTGAATTCTAATTAGATTGCTTTTCCTGCTTATGATTCATTTTAGGTGACTTTGATCTCTCTTTGGTGTCAGGTAAGGCTAATTAGAAATTAATGTTTGAAGCAAACTGATGCCATTGTATCAAAATCTGTGTAGTATAAAATTGAGGAAAGTGCAATAATCTGAGTGCCCTTTATTTATTATTTTGAAATATTCATAAAAGCATATTTAAATCAAAATATGTAATAATGGTCAAACAGTTTACCTCTGACATTTCCAGATACATTGTCATATGCCCAGGGATTTCAGCCTTTATGTATCTCTTCTTTACATATCTGCATTCCTTCCTGGCATTTTGTTTTCCTTCACCATACAATGTTTTAAAATGCACAGTAAAAAACAGAAAAATAAAACTGGTAAGTGGTGTTTTTATCAGATTGATTTTGAACTTATTTGCTGTATAGGGTCTGCAAATGTTATCTGCTTGATTGTATTGTATGTTATTGTATTGAAATAAAATTAATAAAAAAATACTGTTAAGTTAGAACCTACCTATAAAATGAATTGTGGCATGTGGAAGATGCAACTGTTTTATCTTGTGAAATATGTGTGCAAGATAAGGTTATTTGTAATTAATACAGATGCTATCTATTATTAAATTCATCACCCAGACCTGATGTTTCTTTTTACACAATTTTGATGACCCAGAGCCTATCTCAACTCCAGTGGGTAAAAGGCAGAGAGAATAGCCACACTCCCATATGCACTTATGCAGATCCAGTTTTAATTCAGAAGCCTCTGTACCCTGCATAGTATTGAGATGCAAGTTAAAAAGCAATACTAGATGGAATACCAGTTCATTGAAAAAGAAACTCCTTAACACACCTACTCATAACGGGGCTGAACTAGGGTGGCAAACACCACAATCTGAGCATCCTTGTGATTCAACAGGCAGTCCAGTTATTCAGAAGAAACACTGTGAGACAGACAGTGATAGTGGTCTTCATGAGGAATTATTTCTAAGACTGTGAGAAAACAGTAAAAATTACTAAGTCACTATGATAACCAGAGGTTGACCACTGCACACTTGTGGTGACTCTGACAAATTCTGACATTTTAAATATGTAGTGTAAGATGGCAGGATCTATAATAATTTCTTATAATGATGTGCTCTTTAATGTATCCAAGGATTTTAAACATTGCAGCAATATTTTACATAATAAAATAGAAACTCTTTCTGTTATAATCTTGGTTACTCAAAATGGAACATTTTCAAATCAAAGGTTTAATTCACCCATGAATGAACATTCTAACAAAAACCTAACATTCAGAATGATTCAAATATGGTTCATTACTTCTGTCTTTTTAAATATAGCCATACATTCTTTCTCATGTATTTCCATAACTGTAATCCATGTGCTCTATAATCATTTAGTCTTTAGAAACCAAGTATAATTTACAGCACTTCAAGTACCAAATCTGACCATTTTTAGTTATTTATGCATTAATGTATTGTAACCCATTTACAGTATATACTGTATTGGGCCATACTTGACAGAAACAAAAGCATTTGAGGACATTACACTGTACAATAGAACTGGTCACAAATTTTTCCCATTGAATTGCATCTTATGCTTCACTATATACTAACAGCAAAATGAATGTTGTAAATATTCAGAGAAAAAACAAATATATTAATGGCATTGCATACTGTATTTCAAAAAAATCTTCAATGAAAAATAAATGCAAAAAAGGATAATGGAAAATACTGACAGTTGTATATAGTTGTTAACAGTTTAATCATACAGTGTTGAAAACTATGCAATCATTGATTAAAAAAAACAAAACTGATTTATACTCTAACATCATTGTAAGGATTCAGGAGCTGTTTTATTCTCCAAAAGTAGATGAGCAAAGTGGAGAGAGCTAGGGAGTACCCTTGGCTGCAGCAGAAACATTTTGATGTTTATTTTCTTTGGTTTACTATGCAAGTGATTGGTTGCCCAGCAGATGTAAAACAACCCAGCCTGCCACTTCTCAGAACAGCTTAATGAGCCAGTTACTTCCAATAATGTCACAATGCTGCTTACGTCTCCCAGCAGTTTATTAATGTCACATATACTTTCAGTTTCAATAAAATTTCCCAAGATGGGCTCAAAGCCACAGCCACACACACACAGCCAGAAAATTGAATCTGTGTTACAGTAAGATATTTTTACTCTTATTAATAAATAATACAGCACCCCAAAGCACAAAATGGCCAACCGTTTTCAGAGTTATGATCTGAATTAAATATTCATATGGCTCTCACTGCTTCTTGACTCTATGTGAATACATATGAACTCTGCAGAAACACTTTATTCAAACATGCTAAATTTAACAATAGAAGCTAAACGTAACATAATTCTCAATCTGGGAACCTTCACTTTCGAAATCAATGAACTAATTACTTCATTGTTTATGTAATTCTTACAACAGTATTCTGTGTTATACTAGCTTCAGCAGATATTGTCTCAGTTTTAACATCAATTACCAAAGCTCAAGGGGTTTACAAATTTTTACTTCCATTCAAAAATATGGCAGAACTTTTTTTTCAAAAAAGAAGGAAAAGTAAAGATAAAATAAAACCTGGTCTGGACTTTTGTCCCAGGACATTCAATGTGACAAAAATATATATAATTTACATATGCAAAAAATATGAATAAAAAATTCTTATTGTAGCAAGTAACAGTAAACAAATACATAATTAAATAGTAGAGTGTAGGTACTCCATGCAATGCCTTATTAAATGAATTTTTGGCATCGCTGAGGGCATACTGATGTTTATTAAGGGTCACCATGCCATAGCAAAGAAAAAGGCTAAAGTAATGCTGGGTTATACAGCATTCCATGTTGTGTAGGAAGGATTTTTTAAACTGTATAATGCACTTAATGAGGGCATATGTACTGTAGAATAGTATATACTATGTTGGTCTTCACACTATAAAAAGGATGTGGCAAAACCATAATTAGTTGAGAGAAGGCAATGTGGTATTAATTATCCCCCAAAAAATCTACTGGATTTACTCAAGTATGGCAGAGTTTAAGCTGTGAAGAGAAATTCAATTAACTGATTTCAAGTTAAGCAGCAATAAAGAAGACTCTATATATGTTTGTTTAAATTATTACCATAAGCGAATTAGCATAGTAGGCCCGAGGTACTAATTTAAAATGACATCTTCAAAGAGAGCAGAAATGAATAGATTGATACTGGATAATGGTACATTTCATAGAAAAAGTTGGAAAACATTTTTTCAGAGAAAACAGTCAATAAATGGAACAAAGTACCTAGTAGTTTAAAGAATCATCTTATGGAGCTTACAAACTCAATTCAGTTTTATTTGGAAGATGTTATGCGAGCTAAGAATAGGAATTGACAATCTATCTCTTTCAGTTAAATGTATTATTATCACTAGTTTAAACATTCATTATCTATATATATAATTCACTAAGGCAAGACACCCATGGAAAAGAAAGACACCCATGGAAAACACGCCGGAAGGGACGTGGATTCACTAAGCTGCCGACAAGTAAGACACCTATGGCGCACGCAGGGGGAGCCACGCCCACCAACTCCAAGACCATTGGATACGACAACAACTCGCAGAGCCACGCCCACGAATTCGGACGCGACGACACAGAAAGAACAGTGTCATTGATATTCGTATGTCGTGGAGGCCTCATGTACTTCCGAGCCACCTTGACTGTTCATAGAGGCATGTTTCTCGCGGAGGTGAGTCGCCATATGCAGCATGTGAAATGGTTTGTGAGGGGTATCCCAAGGAATCCTTAAAATAATCCTTTACAACTGAGGTTAAAACACAATGAAGTAAGCAGTCTTTAAAAACCGACTTTTCGGTTACGACGCATGACCTCGTGCACCATAGCAAACTGTTTTACACGCTACATACAGCAATTCGCATCCGCAACAAACATGCGTCTTCTTCACTCAAGGACAATTATATGTTGCTCTCTCTTCCATCTTTTCATTCACTTTCTGTTATGCAACTGTGTCTTTCCAGGTTCACTGTTTCACTATTGTGTTGTATTTTGCTCTCTCCAGAGTTCCATCTTTTCATTCACTTACTCTTGTATTCTCACACCAACCCGTTTTAGACTACTGTGTCTTTTGTGAAGGACAGCCGGGTCCCATGCCCGGCAGGGACGCCCCTGCTACTTATGTTCCGGGGGAGCCACCATGGGCAGTCCAATACCTCCCCCGGGACGCTTGGTGGCAGCCTCCCTGGCCAACGGTGACTCCCCAACCGCCCGCAGGGCTCCATGGGAGATGGAGTCCTCCACAGCTTTGTTGGGGCCCGGCGTGGCCGCTAGGGGGAGCTGCCCGCTTCCCACAGCCCGGCTGGATGAGCTTTCAGCCCCACCCGGAAGTGCAATCAGGACCAGGTGGTTAATCACCTGGAACGCTTCCGGGTGGGCTATAAAAGGGCCCAGCCACCACCACTCGGTGAGCCAGAGTTGGGAGGAAGGAGACAAAGCTTGTCAGGGAGGAGTGGTGGAGCGAGGTGGAGAATTGTGGTTTGTTTTGTTTTGTGCTTTGCGACTGTGTTTGGGCTGTGTGGCACGGGGAAGAAGTGTCACACAGCTGAAGAAAAAATAAAGCCTGTGTGTTTTTGTACACGTGCCTCTGCGTGGTCTGTGCTGGGTCGGGCGCTATATAGCGCCTTTTACACTTTCCAGAAGTGTTTAGCATTCAATGAATAATTATGCATGAGATTGAGCGTGTGTCTAGGCGTGGGTAAGCCGTTGAACCCCATTCGGGCTGCAAACCGTGGAATTCCCTCTAAGTGCGACTCATATGCTTCTGCTGTTTTCGTCACTACCCTTTGTACACACCCCCCTCCCACCTCGCTACTACTGTGGTCGGGTGTCTTGGTGGATTATATATAGAAAAGCAGCCAAAACCGCACAGAGCAATGAAACGTCTACGTGAGTCACAGGTGCTTCTGGACTGTGGACTACAGGAACGAGTTGGAGGTGGGCACATGAGCGGGCAGTGCATACTGAACGAGAAATCAGCAGACTAGCATGACGGAGGGAGCTGAATGGACGTCCTTCTCTCCTCCCGTTCCACACTCCTCGACTGAGTGCCGTGCACCTACATCCCTCCGTCTGGCAGGAGAAGGCGTGAGTGAAGGCGGTCCATCAGTTTTCAGTCACGGACGATTGTGTGTTGGTTCGTTCCGTGCATTGTTACAATGTTGCTTTTCTTGCTGATTTATTACATTACCGATTTTTCAAATGTTATCTTTCTCCCTGTACTTAAAAATCATTAAAAACCGGCCTGATTATGCGCCGTATGGTACACTGCGGGTTGGCTAGTAATTAGATATTTGTACTTTTTTTCTTTTGTAATATTATTAATTTTATTGTAATCATTCCATACAAATAGATCAAGTTCTACAAAAAAAAAAATTAGGATGAAAACAACTTAACACCACTTAGAAAGAATACTTAATTAATAAATGAACATAATGTACTTTTTTCAGATACATGGTTGTTTGATCATAAAAGATATCTTCATGTTATCACCTTGAACTGATGCAAAATAGTACACATGCACGTAATTTTCATTTTTAAAAGGTTTAGTGAAAATCTTTTGAGTTTAGATAATTTGGGAATTCATTATTGAGAGATGGCCTTACTGATAAATACTAACACTACTAATAAAATAATAATAAAAACATAATTATTAAATACTAATAATACATAAATACTTCTTCCGGTTGCTCCCGGTAGGGGTCGCCACAGTGGATCATCTTCTTCCATAAATGCATAAATACTAATAACCATAAATATTTTAATACATGTAATATGCATAATCAAGTAGGCAAATGACAGGAGTTATTAAAGCTATGGGCATCACATAAAAAACAATATGACGAATATAGCATTTCTGTATGCATCTGATTATTTCAACATATTTGCTAGTCAACCGGATCAGAAATAGCACTGTAGTGGTGTACTGATAAGACAAATGTATCTGCCAATTATTACTTGTACTGTATATGGAAGGAGGAAAAAGATTATCACATCTTATTTAATGGTAACTGATTAACAAGCAAGACCTATCAAGAAAAATACTTTCTTTATTATATAAACTTAATTTTACTTATATAAGCAGAGTATTCCAATCTGAAATGCTCCAAAACCTGAAACCTTCTGTGCTCTGACATGATGACACAAGTGGAAAATTCCACATTAGGATTTTCTTTTATAAAACTTTGCTTGGATTCAAACATGAAAATATGCGTATAATAAAAACTGTATGTGAATAATGTGTAGATTCAAAACAGATTTATTTTTACAGAGCTGGGGGTCCCAGAAAACATTGAGCGGAGCAAGTAAACATTACACAATCGTTAATAGAGGGGGTTTTGGTTGGACTTTACCACCATAAAGCAACAAAATACAGTTAACAAGCTGTGTTTTCCAATAAAGTGATGTGACAACACCTGCATGGCAGTTCAAAAGTTCCATATGACACTGTTAAAATTGTAGATGATTTGTTTATTAATGGAATGTCGCTGTTTATGCTAACAAAAGTAGCTTCATTCTTGCTAGGTGCCTGTACTGGATTATGAGTAAATTGCTCTGATTACGTTAAGAAAACCAGACACTGTTGCACGTTGCCATTATATTGGCAAAAACATACTATGTATTATGCATGTACAACCACACCATATGAAAACTGAACGTAGCACCTCATCATTCTTTTAATGACTTCCAGCATTGGCTGTGGCATTTTTGACCTGTCAGCCAGTTCCTTGAGGTGACAACAGCTAGATAATATAAATTGATGAAAAACAAATAAAGTTCACAGTGTAAATACACAGCATTGGCTATCTTAAAAATGAAATAAAATAAAGTCTGTATATCATATTCATCCCTTTTAAGCTTTAATATGCTCTGCACATGGCGGCACGGTGGCGCAGTGGTAGTGCTGCTGCCTCACAGTTAGGAGACCTGGGTTCCTGGCGCGGAGTTTGCATGTTCTCCCCGTGTCTGCGTGGGTTTCCTCTGGGTACTCCAGTTTCCTTACACAGTTGAAAGACATGCAGGTTAGGTGCATTTTCAATTCTAAATTGTCCCTGGTGTATGTGTGTGTGTGTGCACTCTGCGGTGGACTGGCTCCCTGCCCGGGATTTGTTTCCTGCCTTGTGCCCTGTGTTGGCTGGGATTGGCTCCAGCAGACCCCTGTGACCCTGTAGTTAGGATATAGTGGGTTGGATAATGGCTCGATGAATATTTAGGATAATGGATTGGATGTTTGCACATCAATGCACATTACAACAACAGTTTGGAGATTTGAATTATTATAGGTGTGAGTTGCCATTTAACTGGTTTTTGGCATTTCTCTACTTGATCTAGGCTTTTCCCAAGATATCTCATTATGTATATAGAAATATTCCCAAATATTCGGATCTCAGGCATTTCGGATTTGGGATACTCAACCTGTACTAAATACATGCATAAAAAGAAGAAAAAAGAAGCTCAGCTCTAAACTCTGCTGATTAACATATTTTCTCAGAGATTCTTTTGATTTCAGTTTCCCATTTTACACAAGTTAACAATCATAAATCAGCATACACTACAAAAAAATCCTTGGCAGTTCAATAAGCACATACAGCTTGGTCCTTTTAATCTTTAATGTATGTGTTATATAAATGAGTAGGCCTACTCTGTCCTTCTATTGAAATTGACAATGATATTATTAGGAATATGTAACACACTGCAATAAAATGTCATGGGCACACACTAATGAAGAGCCTCCTGGGAAATAAGTTGGATAAATTATTAAAGACTTTCATTTAAAATGTCCAAAATGAAGCTGAAATGATTTGCACTGAAGCAGAAAAGGTCACATCACTTTGGTAGGGTTTAATTAACCTACTCACATCCTGCTCATTCAATTATTCCTATCATACAAAAAGGGATAAATGAATTGCCAAATAAAAGTAACTTTACATGCTTGTTTTTTTAAGCAGTTTTTTTCTTAGGATATTACATTTGTTTAGTAATGTTGTTACCAAAATTCAACAGTTGACAGATATCAAGTGAAGATAATTTGTTCTTTTTATTATAAAACTGGATGTGTTACCATGGGACATCTTCTAAGACCATGTAATGAATTCAACACTTTAATCATTAATCATTGTACAGAAAAGAACAAGTAAAAAGAAATAAGTTTGTTATCTATAGACCATGGGAGAGAATCTACATTTGGGTTGCGGGGGGTCTTTGGTGGTGTTGGTGTGAAAGAAACTGCAGCAGAGCTACGTATTAAAGTACATCACACATAGTGGTATTTGGTAACGTTACAAAGGTAATTTAAAGCTGATTCATTCAAAGCTAAAAACCTCTGCAAATCTTGACTCTCCTTTAGCATGAAAGCCAAAAATGAGTACTGCCTCATTATACCATGGGTTTAAATAAATGTCTACCAAAAAAAAAAAAAAAAAACACATTCCTTTCACTAACTCAAAACCCCTGTCATGTTTTTTTCTCATCCCATTCAGAAAAACAGCACCTCTACCAACTATAGAAACAAAAACTTCCTTCATTCTGTTCAACCCTGGCTTGACTCAATCGGGTAATTTGCTGTTTTTTTTTATCTATTTACTCTTTTTTCTAACTTCAAAAGGTACTTAACACTGGTAATTAATATTACAAACTAAATGATGATGTGCAGGTGGAAAAATTTTCAAAAAACGCTTGTCTCAGATTTACTGTCACATATGGTGGACAAAGTAAAACGAAGTGTACACTTGGCCAAATGCATCACACTGCCACTGTCTAGCTGCCTGAATTTCGATTCATAGATTATGTTAAATATGACAATAGGAAAAAATAAGCAAAACAGCTTTATTTCCATTTGAATGCATTACGTTTTGTGTTCAAGTTTACAATAGCGAAACTAAAAACAGATACAGGTCAAATCCCATTGTCATGAATACTGAAGTTAATTAAATTTTTAAAATAACAAATACTTTTTGTGGGCCCAGACAACATAATTTTAAATGAATTTCATTTTAATGAAATGTAACTTTCAGTAAAATTAATGTTTTTTTGACCAAAAGTGGCCACTGAAACATTAATACCACCATACTTTTGCCATTTCTTGGAAACCATGCAACTGCTGTCTTTTTCTTGTAAGACCAAAAGAAAGTGACAGTCTGTTGAGAAATTTCCAGTCTCTGGCAGTCTCGGCAAGATTATAGGTACGGCATCATACACATAGCCGAATTCTCAGTCAATGCTCCACTATGTTTCTACATGGGTGGTTGTTTCGTGTGTGGATACTGTACTTTTTAATTTCCATAGCGCTTCTCAAAGTTTTCTTTGAGATAAACAGAAAACTGAGAAACGGCTTCAGCTTAAGCTAAAAGAAAAATTAACAATCCTGGAAAACATTTACTCCGAATTGAAGATAAAGTCTTGTATTTTCATAACTATGCTTCTGTTAAAAAAGTTACATTGAATGTCTCATTTTTATTCTGTGTTCATACCTTTATTTCTATTTAAATAAAGTTACATCTGATGTTATATTGTCATTCTTTATTTACAACTGTAAAACGTTACATTCTGTATTCATACCTATATTTCTATAAAAAAAGTTACATCTAACGTTTAATTTTCAAATACAATATTTTTTGCAGTTTAAGAAGTGCTGTTTTTTATACAGGTATTGTAAAGTTTGGGTCACAGAGTTGCAAAATAGACAGGAAGGTAAGTTCAGGATTTCAAGGAAAATACTGGTACTGTATTACTGTTCTGCGAAGGCAGGTACAGTCTCAAGACTTCACTCAAAATAGAAGCTGTTAGAAGCAGATGCAGTCTGCAGTGGACAGATCAGGAAGGAAAGTGTGAGGAAAAGAGCAGATCAAAGCCCAGTGTTAAATGCTCTAAACCTTGCATGACAACAATGTTATGTGGTAAGAGGACAACTGAATAATTTTCCCTTGGTTTGCTGTTTACATGACACAACAGGCCAGCTACAGAGCAGTTCTGGCGCAGCTGCTGTTGAAGACTATGAATCTCTGGCAACCTCGTTCACAATACTATACTTATGTTCCTCATATTCATTATAATGAAATTTCCATTATAACAAAATATTTTAATGGATTCCACCTGTATTTGGTTTTGGGAGTTTCTTTGGGGTGGGGTTGGAGGGTGTAGATCTTTTGTGAATGCAACATATCTGAACACAAGAGGAGAAAAAAGACATACTTTAAGAAAAAGGCTGTAATCTAGCCAGGCAATGATATTATATTATTCTAAAGTGGATGAGAAAAAACAGCAGTTTCATATATATATATACTAGCAAAATACCTGTGCTTCGCAGCGGAGAAGTAGTGTGTTAAAGAAGCAATGAAAAGAAAAGGAAACATTTTGAAAATAACGTAACATGATTGTCAATGTAATTGTTTTGTCACTGTTGTGAGTGATGAGTGTTGTTGTCATATATATATATATATATACTAGCAAAATACCCGCGCTTCGCAGCGGAGAAGTAGTGTGTTAAAGAAGCAATGAAAAAGAAAAGGAAACATTTTGAAAATAACGTAACAAAGATTTTGCTCTCCATAAAAATATATCCTGTCAAAATTATACAAATTCAAATATGAACATGCTGCATAACAAAACCTGGAAATGTTAAATAAAATGTGTTCCTTTCAGCAATAACAAATCAAATCATTCAGTTGTCTTTGCTCTTATGTCATTTTACAGCTGGACGCCTGGCATCTTTTTTTGGCAACAAGTTCGTTTCTGTTTGGTGTGAGGTTCTGTGTTGTGGAGATTCTCAGGATGGACTGCAGGTGCTCATCAGTGAGGCGACTCCTGTGTGCTGTTTTGTTAGTCTTTATCACTGAGAAGAGCTTCTCACACAGATATGTGCTACCAAACATGCACAAGGTTCGAGCCGCATGTAGACGGACTTTTTTTGTTCTTCAAAGTCACCAAAGCGCCGTGCAAACTCAGTGCGCTCAGTTTATCAGCAAAGTGCGTATTTGGGAACACCGTAGTGACGACTTGGTTTAACATTACTTGGCAACAGGGAAAGTGGGGCAAATTGCACTGGTGCATTTGTGTCTCCCATAAAAGCAGCTTCACTTGAAATCACTTTGTGATTGTGCACGGGTAAAAACGTCCGCTGAAGTGTCAGATTCTTATTTAATTATTCTGCTTTCTGTATCTTCTGCATTGCATTCAGGTTACCCTGATGTTTTGTCTCATAGTGCCGTCTTAGATTAAATTCTGTAATTACAGCCACATTAGCTCCACAAATGAGACACACGGGTTCAGTAAACATATACTCAGCCTCCCATCGGTTTTAAAGGCTCTATTTTCAGAATCAACTTTTCTCTCAGCATCGTGTGAGCTAGCTTCGCAATAACTTGCAGCATCATAAGCTAGACTTGATTAACGCGGTAAGTGTTCGCAAGGCAGCTGAAGCGCTGCATTATGGGATCTGTAGTTTATTGTGTTACCAGCGCTTCATATACCTGGGCCATTAATAACAATAATACAGTATATAAAATGATCTCGCGGCCGGATATAATTACACACGGGCGGATGTGGCCCGTGGCCCTTGAGTTTGACAAATATGGACTAAATAGAACTTGAAAAGATATATTTTTTCAAATGTGATCGCAATTCAGATAGAGTTGACGCCAGCACTACAGCCTGCATCCTCCCCTCGCTCTTACTTTTTTACCGTTCATCTAATGAATACACTGAGTATGGCTTTACCAAAACAATCATTGATGGCGAATAAAGTATCCATTATTCGAGTATGTAGATCGGGATATATATATACATATATATATACCCGCGTATCGCAGCGGAGAAGTAGTGTGTTAAAAAGCTAGAAAAGAAAAGGGAACATTTTAAAAATAACGTAACATGACTGTCAATATACAGTATTTGTTTTGTGAGTGTTACTGAGTGTTGCTGTCATCAAGGATTTGATTATCATTATTTCTTTCAATCAGGTTCGTATTTGTAGGATGTGTTGTGTTCAAGTTACATTCCGTGTTTGTCAATCGTTGTAAAGATGACAGGTTTCATTCATCGATTCGTTTCTTACTGCATCAATAAACAGCTCGTCTTCTTCTTTATCTGAGACCTGACACACTGCATGCACGGTTTTTTTACACTGTCTTCCTTTAGCGGGACATTGACTTTTTCCACCGTGTGCTTTGTTTCCGCAGTAGCTGGATTTATGAATATGCTTATCAGATGCTTCATATTTTTTGCTGCCTTTTCAATTGTGTAATTCGGTTTTTGTTCAGCTCTTTGGAACTGTTGCCTTTTATCTGTGCACTGCGTCAGTTCACGTGAGCCGCTCGGTGTACATGCATCGAAGGTTCCCAGCTGTGCTGGTGCCATCTCGTGCTATGTCCATGGCTGTATTTAATGTTACCTTAGTCCTGGCACTTAAAACTTTCTCTGCAGTTTCGCTGAGTTTGTGTCAAACACCACCCTGACCATCTCATCTTCCTCTCCATAAACACAGTCCTTCACCCGTGAATATTTAGTGGAGTTTGCTATTGGATTGCCGCTGACGGACGGCCTTATATGGGCAGGCACTAAATTACCAACGCCAGCGGCAGCCTGTCTATGAACTTAATTTAAAGTGTAGGTTTACATCGTGCTTTGTTTCCGAGTAGCAGAACTCATGAACATGGTTGTATATGTCACTCGCTTCGCTTCTTATTGTTTCGCTGCCTTCTCAATTATATAATGCATGTTTTCTTCAGCGCTTTTGGAGGTCTTCCTGGTTTTCTATGTACTGCGTGATTACGTGGGAGGCGTGATGATGTCACACGAAACTCCGCCCCGGCGTTCAAGCTCATCTCCATTACAGTAAATGGAGAAAACAGCTTCCAGTTATGACCATTACGCGTAGAATTTCGATATAAAACCTGCCCAACTTTTGTAAGGAAGCTGTAAGGAATGAACCTGCCAAATTTCAGCCTTCCACCCACACGGGAAGTTGGAGAATTAGTGATGAGTGAGTGAGTGAGGGCTGCCTTTTAGTAGTATATATATATATATATATATATATATATATATATATATATATATATATATATATATATATATATAGTGGCATCCGGCTGGGGCTGTAGCCCGGCCAGGACACCCAGGAGGACCGGAGGAGGGCTTGTGCCCTCGGGCCTCGGGTAAAGGGCTTGGAAGCCCAGCCCTGTAGGGACCCGTGGCCACCACCAGGCAGCGGCCCGGTGCTTGGATATCCCTGGAGCCCAGCACTTCGGGAAGACGACAGGGGACACCCAGATGGCTTCCGGGTGGGCAGCCGGCACTTCCGCCACACTGGGGCGTGGCTCCTGAAGAATTCTGGGAAGCAGCTGGAGCCCATCCGGGTTCCTATTTAAGGGGCCGTCTCCCTTCAGTCGATGGTGGATGTCGGGTGGAAGTAAACAGAGCTGTAGAAAGGATTGGAGGTGGCCAGGAGAGAGGCACAAGGACTGTGAGGCCTGGACATTTGCGAAGTGCACTAAAGCAAAAACCTTGTAAATATTGTAAATAAAAGTGTGTTGGGTGAACTTACGATGTCCGCCTGTGTGTGTCCGGGTCAGCGTTCACAATATATATATATATATATATATATATATATATATATATATATATATATATATATATATATATATATATATATAAAATATAATCTATACTAATAAAAGGCAAAGCCCTCACTGACTGACTGACTGACTCACTCACTCACTCATCACTAATTCTCCAACTTCCCGTGTAGGTAGAAGGCTGAAATTTGGCAGGCTCATTCCTTACGGCTTACTTACAAAAGTTAATTCCGAAATTCTACGCGTAATGGTCATAACTGGAACCTATTTTTCTCCATATACTGTAATGGACTTCAGCTTGATGGCCGTGGGGGGCGGAGTTGCGTGTCACATCATCACGCCTCCCACGTAATCACGTGAACTGATCCAAAGAGCACTGAAGAAAAACGCATACAAGTTTATTCAGAAGCGCAGCAACTGCGGAAACAAAGCACAATATAAATCGTAAGTTTAAATTAAGTTTATTGACAAACTACCGCTGCTGTTTGTCATGCCTTCGTCGAATACTTTATTCACAAGATACAAGTTTAATGAGAACACACGAGGTATAAACGAGACTTTGGATCACTTTGTAATGGAGTTAAAATTGCTGTAGCGAGAAACTTTTAAGTGCCAGGTCTTAGCTAACATTAAATAAACCCTTGGACATTGCAACATCACACAAGAGAGCAGCTCACGTGAACTGACTGAACGCAGATAATGAAAGTGATCACTTCCATGCATCAAACCTGTTCAAAAAACACATTACACAATTGACAAGGTAGGAAAAGAATATGCTCCGAGCTGAGCTCCACAGCTAACGCGATCTTGCGGAAGCAACTTCGTCACGCTGCCACCAAATACTCACAGAAAAATCCACAAGTTAATACACACGCTGTCTCTAGAGTTTCTCCACACTCAATGTATTCCTCGCATCCCCGTTATACCCTCTGATTTCCCATTTCAATTCAAATGCCTCCAATTTCCAGTAAGGCTCTGCTTCGTGATGACAAGTAATAAGTCTCAGGGACAGACCCTACAAAAGGTTGCCATTGATTTCAGGGAAGATTGCTTTTCTCCTGGACAACTATACGTTGCATTCTCAAGAGTGACCTTGCGCAGCTTCGTCATATTACAACAGGAGTGCTGAACTGACAACGTGCTATATAAAGAGAACTATAACAATCGTAATAAACGAACAATAAAACAGCGGAGAACCCATGGATTAAATACAAAAGGCAGCTTCCTTGGCGAAGCAAGGAAAAAGGATGGCCTTATATGTCGTTTGTTTATAAAACAGCGGAGAAGCTGTGTAAAGGCTGCTTCACAAAAAACCAGTGGAGCGCATTATATGAGCAGGCAGTCAGCTAAAGAAGGGAGTCAATAAATATCTATAATCGTAATAAACAAAAAATAGCGTACAAGCCGCGGATTAAATAAAGGAAATGGGTACCTGAACAGTAAAGTAAGTCTCAAATAGCTACACAATAACTATAACAATTGTAATAAACAAACAATAAAACAGTACAGAACCGCGAAGCAAGGAGAAACGACAGCCTTATATGGCATTCGTTTATAAAGCAGCGGAGAAGCTGTGTGAAGGCAGCTACACAAAAAAACAGCAGAGTGCCACACTCTGAATGTATTCCTCGCATCACCGTTATACCCTCTGATCTGCCATTTCAATTCAAATGCCTCAAATTTTCAGTAAGGCTCTGCTTCGCGATGACAATTAATAAGTCTCAGGGACAGACCCTACAAAAGGTTGCCATTGATTTGAGGCAACATTACTTTTCTCCTGGACAACTATACGTTGCATTCTCAAGAGTAAGCTCAGTGCACAGCTTGGTCATATTACAACAGGAGTGCTGAACTGACAACGTGGTATACAAAGAGATCCTTAACAGATAGTTATTGGTATATTTTCCCTCAGTTTAAAAAGGTTTTCTTTTCTTCTTAATAAAAATTTAAAAGCATTGCTTCGTCGCTGTGAAGCACGGGGATTTTGCTATATACAGTATATATATGTAGATATGTATATATATATATATATTTATATATATAATATGTATGTATGTGTGTGTATATATATATATATATATGCAGATATGTATATATATATGTGTCTGTGTGGATATGTATATATATATATATGTGTGTGTATGTATGTATGTGTATATATATATGTTTATATGTGTGTGTCTGTGTGTGTGTGTGTGTGTGTGTATGTATATATATATGACAGCAACACTCATAACAGTGACAAAACAATTACATTGACAATCATGTTACGTTATTTTTAAAATGTTTCCTTTTCTTTTTCATATCTTCTTTAACACACTACTTCTCCGCTGCGAAGCGCGGCTATTTTGCTAGTATATGTTAAATACCTCTACTATTGGCTTGGTTGCGTGAAGTTGACTGCCACAGTGCCTGGCAAGCACTTATACTTTATAGCACACTTGCTAATTGTGCCTTCTTAGAGCGTTGCTGAACTTTCCTCTTCTCAGTTCACTTCTGGAAACAGCATGTTTTACATAAACTGGCAATGGTATATCACTAAAGCATTCTTAATGACAAATAAAAAAACAAAAAACTGGGATCACTTATTTTCTTTATCCAACAACATCACCAAATTTTAATCAAGGCAGTCAAAATGGTTTTGAGATTTTGTAATATGTAGTTTTTCTATTGTTGGGGTGGAATATGGGTGGGTTAGCAATTTATCCCTAAATATTGATACATCACTTTTTTTTTATTAGATACTTACTGCCCTAGATGTACCATCCTGACAAATTATATCTTTTAGCTAAATGGGAGCATTTCTGCTCATAAGTTAGTGAATGAATGAGTCCGTCACCTTTGAAAAAAAAAATATATACACATTTTTATGTTAAGGCTTCTTATAATGACACATATGGACTAAGGGATGAAACTGGAAAGACAACAAAACCTGAAGTTGCAAATGTGTACATCTGGGGAGTCACTAGGGAGCAGCAACTTTATGGTGCTTTGTCATAACAACAAATATGATTTACTAGAGATTCTAGTACCTGTATAAGCAAAACTTCCTTTGTGGCTGCTTTTTAAAATGTACTTTCTAAAAGAAGTGTAGTGATGGTTTATATCAGAAGATGTTGGCTGGCCTCTAACCTTGTAGAATAAAAGCTGACCCATGCTACCCTCTTCTTATGTACCTAATCATAAAGTATTAGTTGTTGATTCATTCCAAGCTGTTATTATAATAAACTAGCATGGCTATCCAGCACTGCTTGGTGGTTGAATAAAGTGCTAGTGTGGTAACAAAATATATAAATACCCCTGGGGGGAAAAGGTTTGCAGACAAACCTAAATTTCACTGACTACACCCACTGTGTGATGCAACTTTGAATACCTATGTTAAGTCCCAAAAATTCCTCCTAATAAAGCGCAAGTACAATCAACTAAGTGAAAACTTTAGACTGAAGCACATCATATGGTCTTCCCTAGTACAAATAGGGAATCTGTGCAAAATCTGGCAGAGAGATGTTCAACACTATAATCTGCATATTGGACAGGCACACATATGGCTATATTAGACTAGCAACATTAGCAGTTTAATGCAGAACCATGTCAAAGGCTTTTTAAAAATCGAATGGAACTATGCTGGTCATGAAGAACACATAAACAAACATAATTGTAAGATGTAAGTACAAATATTGCAGTTTTTTAAATGTTATTTTTGCATGGAACAGACCTAAAGCTGAATGGTCTGTAACTAATGGGACTCATTTCGCAAACAAGGGAGGAACTGAATTCCTAAAAAATCTAATTCAAGAAGAGAAATTTTAGGAAGACTTCCAAGAAAACCTTAATGTTGATGTATATGTAATTTAGATATAACATGAATGATATTTTAATCAGTAGTAAAAAGGCAAAAATCAATGTAGATTTTAAAATGTTTTAAAAAGAAAATAAGCTACTACAATGTTATTTTTCATCCTCTTTATTGTCAAAAAATCAAAGGCTATTGTATTGCCAAACATTACCCACATTCAGAGTTATCTTGGACAGTAAAGATAAGGTTTAACTAAGATTTGTTACAAAAAATCTGTCCTGATGAATATCAACAGCTACATTGAATACTGTATTTTGTTTACGTAAAACTGTACAGTCACTTTCTTTTTGTTATCAACACTAGAGAGAATACTGTGCTTTTATTTAATAACATTTTGAGACATTCAAAAAATAAGGCTTCTCAAAACTACATTTGTTATAACTAGCCACTGGGTTTTAGATGAGATTTTCTAATTTGTGATTTGTAATGATAATTTTATTTTAAAGAACAGACGTGGCTTTCTAAAAGAACAGTAGCATTGTAAAAAGTTAACACCACTATATGGAGAAATTAAACACTATATTTATCCCAGGGAACAGAGAAGACAGAAAAAACAAAAAACAAAAGGCAGCTTGTTAATAACAGGTGCATTCCTACTTAGCTTTTCAATGGATACTGATAAGCTCCATCTCTGACATTCAATGATGTATGCTGCACTTAATAAAGTGGAATTGTCAGCAGCAAATTTATTTAATGCGCATGTGGATATCTTGGTACTTGAAGAGCTAAAGATAACAAAGTCAGCTATTATTTATAGTAATGATTCATTCCCCATGAAAACAATACTAGCATTTGTATGATGGGGTGATTGTGAATGTTTCGGGGGCACTTATAAGGCAACATCTTTGACAAAGGCATGTTTCAAAAGTGGATATATTTGCTCCTTTAACTAACATGCCCTAGAGATCCATCAATTTTGCCACCAGTGGGTTTAAGTTCAGAAATTTGCAGATGATGCCAGAGTAGGAAGACAAAGCAGCAGAAGCAGATGAAGACTGATTTAGCCTAAGAATAAAACTGGGAAAACACTTGGAACATACTGTATAATCATTTATAGACAATGGAAAAATGTACAAAGTGATAACAAGCTAATGAAACATTAACTACAATATTTGTGTGCTTTCTTTCTCCTCCATGATAAACAAATGAGCAATATACGGTCACAATATGGTAAACTCTAACGTAAGCATGACTGTGAAGTATATGGTACAAAAAATATACAGCCATAAGTTAAATTTGTAAAGAAAAATACCAGTTGACATGTTCTACACCACTGGCCTACCAAGTTGGTCCTGGAGGGCCAATGTGGCCACAGGCATTGCTCTAACCTGACTGCTTAATTCGAAACCAAATCTTGCCAAGAAGAGATCTTATTTAATTTTATGGCTCATTAGTGTTTTCATTCTGTCATGCCAGGGCATTCTTATCCAAATGATTTGTAGCCTGAATCGGATCAGTAATTCTCAGTCCTTCACTATTTTCTTTGTAAATATTTTATTAAACCAGATAGTTCATGATAAACACACACGGGCATAAATGGAAATAAATTAAGACACCTCGGCATCTCCACTGCAACATGACAAACACGACACCTTGACATCTCCATTGCACTATCAAGGTAAACTATTTAAATAGTTTAAAAGTTCAAAGCTGTGACTTGACTAGTCCTGATAAAGTTACTCAGTTAATAGTTTTAATGAACAGACAATCAGGTGACATAATTGGTATCCTTATTGTAGAAAGTTATGAAAACAAATAGCTTGTGTTACCAGAAATACAGTATTTAGATCTGCTCCATTTATAATATGCTATGATACCGGTATAGTCAGGTTCCCTCATTCTGTGAACTATGGCAGAGTGTACCGTACATTGCTTCATAATGAAATTTCACATGTAAAACATTTGTCTGCAAGCAATTCTGAATTTTTCACCCAATTTCAACATTTTGAAATGCTAATAATGGATTTAAAGGGCAACCTGTCATGTCTTTCACATAGTGAATAATACACTTTATTGGCAATTATAATCTGAATCAATTATTTGCCAGTAGACTGTTGTTCAAATAGAAAATCTGAGAACCAATGAAAAAAAAGTTTGGAGTTTGTTTTGACATAAATGTAAATTTTTTTTGAAATCCTTTCTTTCAAAACAATAACATATGATTATAAAAATAGTATACTCTACTATGGTAGTATGGTCATGGAAAACGTGTTAAATCATTTATCTAGAAAGTTGGCATGCAAAATATATAATCATAAAAGTAACATCAACTTGCAGAGGAAGAAAACAGCAAGGTATGATATTAAAGGTCCTTTGGATGATTGAATGGAACAGATTCTCTTTTTTTTTTACAAACAGTATATAACAACAGCTGCTTGTGCATTCCCTTTCAAAACATCAATTATTAAAAAAGTCAAGACAATGTCCACTGACTTTAGGGTGCTAATGTGGTTTAGTGTCAGTAGTGAATGGTATAGTATCCATATAAAAGAAAGGAGACATAACCACTAACAGCAACTGTCGCTCTATAATCCTCTATGATAGAAGAGCCAGTGTTTGTACAACTGTCACAAAATGTAAAGGAGATATTATTACACCTGCAAACAAAAGGAAACAGCTGTAGGAAATCTTTTTTCATCATGACTTCATAATGAAGACTTATGTATGTATAGTTACTAATGGTGTAATGTTGGTAGCTGAAAAATAAAAATAAAACACAGTATGATACCACCAATAAAATATTTACTCAGCTGAGAAGAATTCATTATCTAACCTATTCAGCATCCTTCCATTGTGAGCTGATGTAGATTCTGGGAAAAATATTTTATACATTGCCTAATTTAATTTTTAAATCAACAATTTTTCTGATACTGAAAAAAATAAATAGCATGTGTATTGTGTTTCTGAGCAGATAGTATTACTAATCTATACAGAAAACCGAAAGCTGCAAACACTCATGGCTAGAAGCCATGAACTTTGATGAAATATGAAAAAGTTTTTTTTTATCATAGTTAATTTGATTAAACAATTTACATGGTAACATGTCTTTATGTACAGTAAAGATTGATTTTATTTCTGAATTCTACTTACATAGACATTTACATTGATTATACAGTATATTCAAGAAATCATCTGACATTTAGTGAGTTAAAAATTGAATGAAACCAGTAGTCTGGTTTCATGTTATTTTAATTTACAAATTGCTCTTTAATATTAGAGATATTTACAAAAGTATAGTTTTTGTGTGTTTATCTTATTTAAATATTATTTTATCACATATATTATTTGGAATGTATCCATGTTTAAGCATCATCTGTCCTTCCAGTTGTGTGTTTAAAAAAAAACAGTATTCAAACTGTATTCAAACACCCAGCACACAACACAACATCACATGTAATAATTAAAAAAAAACAACAGAAAGCATATTCAAATATGACACAGAAACAAGTGAAGTGGTTTTGAAAAGTGATTGTGTTTTTTAAGAAATATATTTCTAAAGTGTTGGAAAAAGCAAAATAAAAAACGATAAAATTAGTCTAGCACTAAAAAAGGAAATTTATTTGTTGACTCAGAATGTCTGCCACTGTCTAAGTTGGTATTTCAGAAAAAAAAAACATTAAAACTGATGCTTTTACCACAAACATTCTACATGTATTGTATAAATCTATCATGCAGGTTAATCTGGTAAAACATTAATTAACCAGGGTGATATCTGATGCCTGACAGACAGAAAGAACAATGAAAAGTTTTAATCAAAGACCAGAAAAAGAAGAAAATAAGACAAGAAATGTGCTATAACATTTAACTTGCAGTGCTATAACATTTAACACAAGCAAGTTAAGCTTAAATGGTTTTTGTCAGTATGCATCTCAGGCATCAGTATGAAGACTGACTAAATGATATTTGAAAGGCACAGAGGAATCATTTTTATTATAATGCACTGACACACATGTCCACAGCCATAAAGGGAATTGTACATATAAACATTTCAAAAATACAGCACAGGCAATTACAAGTATAGCTAATTTAACTGCTTCATGTGTCCATTAGTCAAAATTTATTATAGACATGGGATAATGGCAGAGATTTTTTTGAAATCTAAAAACATCAGGTTGAAGACAGTTTTATTTTCTGAACTATAGTACCTTCCTTTACTAAGCAACATCCTATGATTAAAGTTTTTTACATCAATTTTTCAATCAGAGCAATTATGGGTACAAAGTGACCCAGGATAAGACAAGCATTCTGTGTGTAAAATTCAGTTTGTTAACCACATGGCAGCAGAATCCTAATTGAAGCCATTAAATTAGATTTCTGGGTTTCACCTATGTGTAAGAGCCTATTCCAGTTGAAAAACACATAAATTGCTTGTACTTCTTTATGATTAGGGACTATATTCTGTATAAACTATATCAAATGTAAATTTGATTTATTTACTTTACTAAGTGATATTATTGACTATAGTGGACTGGCAAATCAGAAAGAGAAATACAACTTTATGGACGTGCTACAGAATCGTCCAAAAAGTCATCCGATATTGTAATTTACAAGGCACTGTTGCTTAGAAACCAGTTCAGCTTGAAGTCAGAAGTGGAGTTCAGACAGGAAGAAGAAAACACTAAAGAATTGCAGAAAGACATTTAGGAGCTCAAAAAATGGGTGTAGGATTTAATGTTACAATGGCGATTGGAGTAGAACTCAAGCTAACAGACACATAATCGACCGAGGCAACACAGTTTTTATTCCTTTTTGTTATTTTGTACTTTTTTTACTCCATCTGTTCATATCCCCTACTTATAATAAAGTAATTTTCAAAATCATTGGTCTGGATGACTTCAATTCCTGGGTTCAAAGATGGCTCAAGCACTCTATTTATCTTCTACATGACCTAACATTCCTTTCTTAGTCTATAAATATATATACATGGCTATCTAGTTATATTAGTTTTATACTACATTTTAAAACTTTTGAATAATATATTATTAGACTACTTTTCTCCTTTAAGTACTGTCCATCATCAGTCAAGTTGGAAATTAAGCAATAAAAATTATGGAAAGAAATCTAAGAATAGTTCATATAAAATATGTAAAATATAAATGCAAGTACATGCTGTTTCTTTGTATGTTTTAGATTATAAATAGGTTTCAGCCTTATCTAGTGACCTTTAAATTGAAGGCAGAAATCATTTCGGCTGAGGGCTTACAGAGCACGCCTGATTGGCGACCTGCTCAAACCTGCTGACAATAGAAATTAACTGAATCAAGAGGCATAACCAAAGGGAAATTATTTTAATACATATATTTATAGTTTCTTTCTTAAACATGTAGAAGTAAAAAGTCATTATGTGCTCTGAAGCATATTGAATAGGAACAGCATTCCAATTACCTTTTTCGACTGCTGGAAATGGGGAGTATTGTATTGTAATAAACTGTGTAGCATATTGTATTAAATGATAGCTATTACAGAATGGCTTGCAAGGTACAGGCATGACCAGAAAGCGAGGACTGAATAACACTTTATAGGAAATATGCAGAATCAGCTAAACAACAGCCTATTGTAAGTACATTTAAAGTTGTATATTAAAAATTCTGACAGCACTGAGAAATGCTTAAAGTTCTTCAATGCAGATTTTTGTAGGAAGCACAGTTTTTATGCTTCTAAGTAACGTTTTTTTTTTCAAGCTAAACTTTTCCAGTTCATAGCTATTCATAGCAGTTCATATCAATACTATATATATCACTCTTTTTATATAACTCCTCTGAATATGATATTTCTTTGAATTTCAGTTTAGGAACAGGTTAAATGAAGTCTATCCAATACATTCACTAATTTTAATATGACACCCTATATTCATAATGAAGCACCAAATAAGTTAATAAATGATCTTGAAGTACAGTATACACAGTAATAGCTATAAATGGAAACCATAACAAATAAGAATGTTAACTTTTTGATCAGTCTTGAGAGCTCAGACAGCATTTCCGTAATATATAAAACTATTTTACAGTCCCTCCCTTTCAAAGATCCAAGAGTACAGTGGGAAGAGGATCTCTCACTCAATATCTCAGAAAGGGAGTGGAAAGTAGCAATGCACAGAATTCACTCAAGCTCCATATGTGCAAAGCATAGAATTATTCAACTCAAAATTATGTATCAAGCTCATCTCTCTCATTTAAAATTGTCCAAAATGTTTCCAGGGCAAGATCCAGCCTGCGAATGCTGCAATCAAGTTCAGGCCTCACTGGGCCACATGTTTTGGGCATGCACCAAATTAACATCATTCTGGACCAACTTCTTTAAATGCCACTATCGGCACATAGGCTTATCTTGGTCAACTGGAAGAATCCTGACTCTCCAATTCTAAGTCAGTGGGTAACTGATGTTATATACTACTTGAAACTGGAAAAAATCTAATTTGCACTTAGAGGATCTGTACAAAATTTTTTTAAAAACCTGGCAGAATCTAATCAATAACATTTTAAATTAAGCATTTAAACTGAGGAAGCAGGTTCTCTCTCCCTCCCTTACTCCATGTATCTTTATTCATTTAATAATGTATCTATTTAATTATTTTTACTAGCTTTAAGTTTTACTCAGCTGGCCTAGCTCTCTTTCTCAGGGGTGGGGGTTGATTTGTGTCGAACGTTTTATTGAAAATCTTGAGTTATCTGTATGGAATGCTATTTGATTTTAATAAAACCAATAAAATCATAAAGTGTAAAAAAAAAAGAATGTTAACTTTAAACATTTACTTAAATCATTACTGTATCATGAAGAGTTTTTTTTTACTACAAATGTGAAAATAAAGCACTTTAACAATACATATTGCGGTTTCATCCTTTATAATATCACACAAACTATTTGAACTATTAATAAGTGCAATATTGACATATTTTATGTAATAATTAGACCCACTTAATTTTGGCAAAATGTATTTTCCATGAACCTAGATGTGCTTTTCAAAATAAGACATACTGATGCTTGATTCTGTACACTGAAAACTCATGAATTCAGTAGGACATTGGAATGAAGAAACAAAAACAAAGAGCAGTTAATGTCAGGGATCAAACAAATGTACAAAGTTGTACTAACTGCTGGATAAAATCTTACCAGTGTTAGTCATAACTCTAGCAGGGAAATAATCAAGATTCCATAGAAATTGCAACAGGTGAGGGTAGGCAGTAGTTGATCAATAGCATGGAAATAACCAACAGTAACTAAATAAATAAAACAAAACTTTTCTAGATAAGATTTTTCACAGTCTGTTTACACTTTTCTATAACATATTTTACTGTTTTTTAGTGTTACATATAGGGAGGTAGATAATCTAAATTTCAGAAAACTCAACTTCACACTGCATTACTTAGAATGTTTGCTTATTTTCTCTACTCAGGGTAAAAATAAATTACAATCACAGTACTATAGTTTTTCAAAACACATTTTTATTTTTATTTATGTTGAGCTGTATTTTTTAAAAATAAACCACATAAAATTATCTAGTAAAACAAATAGTCAAATGTAATTTTGAAAATCAGCTTCTTCTGGTGAGCATTAATAAGGCATATCTGGATGCAAAGAAGCTTCTTTTAGGAAATTCAGATGCAAAAGACTATAAATATGAAAATAAATAATACTGGAAAAAATAGTTCATTAAAAGCATCATCAAAGGCAGTCTAAACTAAAGTACCTGAATGAGATTTTGTACAAACTTGTACCTTTATCAGTCCCTGAGTTATGTCAAAAACACTTCTAGCCTTAAGTTCTGCAACACCAAAGTTCCCAAAAATGTATTCTGTAATATTATAGCACAACAGCTAAAATGTGTTTGGTGATTAATTTACCAACTGTACTTAAGGTGGTCTATTTGCTTAAAAAATAACAAAATAGAGATACTTATTGATATTGATATTTATACAGTTTTTTTTTGCAACTAAGCATTTTGCTACATACTAGTGGTGCATTCCGTCAGGTTGATATCTAGGCGATCCATGTAGACCCCAATGTTCATGTTTACAGTGCACCATGCAATGCCTAGGTCTCTGTTGTAAGCCATTTAGTATGGGATTTGTAAAAGTAGTGTTAATGTTTGTGATGTGCCATCTTTTGATAGAGACAGCAACCAGACAGACACACAGACACCTATCAGTTTATTAAGGCATATTATACGGTGTAAAATTGTATGTGACAAAATTTGATTTGAGACATTGTACTTTGTTAAATATGTTTACGGCTTATACTTCTCTACATTTTGTGTAATTTAATATTTCATTTATCAGATTGCATTAGATTAATAGGCAAGTTTAGTAATAGGTTGTAGAACTATTAGCTTCATATAATTATGACTGCCTTAATTACCAAACATATTTACCTGCATTTAAACCTGAACTGTAAAATATGCCAAAACTATGAAACTGTGAAAGTCTCATTAGGTGATTTATTGTCATCATTTGTAATGTGAAAGTATATCTCCACCTGTAGATCAAATATAATAATACTCCAGACTAGGGGACTGTCCTAAAGCCTTAAAAGTTCCTTGCAGTCACTCAGTCATGAAATTTGGACATCTGAGGTGAGTTTAGGTATGTGTTAACGATCAGGAAGAATGGATGTCAAAGAAACAAGCAGATAATAGATGTGACAAAGTAGTATGGTGTGATCAATGGGTTGGCCACTTCAATAATTTGCAGGTCATTGGATTTGTGATGAGACATGCGCCGACAGTCTACGAGAAGCACAAGAACAGAGCAGTGGGATCCATTAAATTACACGCCGATATATTAAACGACGTGAGGCAGCCGGAAATTCTCAAGGCTGACTTTGCAGCTATAATTAAAGACACGAAGGAGAGGACTCTATCAGCAAGGATCTTCATCTCGAGTCCACTTCCTCTTGTTAGACGATCAAACAAATACTACAGTTTTCTGCTGGGATTAAACAACTGGCTGAAAGGCTTCTGCGGGAGTCAAGACATCGGGTTCATCGACAACTGGGACCTCTTCTGGGAAAGGCTGCATCTCTTCAAGCGGGATGGCCTGCATCCGAATAGATTTGGCGCCCGGGTCCTCTCGAAAAGTATCGCTAAGGTAATTCGACTCTCTTGACTGTCTATTTCTACTCTAAACCCCTTCCGTAATGCTAATGCTTTGCTAGGACATGATAATTGCTTAACAAAGTCTTCCGTAAAAGTGCACAACATTAATACTCTAATAACCTTAATGCACATAAAAAAATCTAGACAGTGCGGCATAAACACTAATAATTGAATTACTATTACTACTTTAGATAAACAACATATTAAAACTATAAAAACAGATCTTATTAGTGATGGAAAAATTGATTTTATTGCACTAAGTGAAACGTGGCTTAGCTCAGACGGCGCTGCTGTTTTAATCGAATCTGCGCCTCCAAATTACAGTTTTACTCGTGCAGATCGCCAAAGAAAGAAAGGTGGCGGCTTGGCAAACATTTACTCGAGCCGGTTAAAATGTAAAGATGTCAGTTTTGGCAAATTCAAGTCCTTTGAGTATCTCGCCATTATTATTCATGGAGATTCTCACTTTCTAGTATTATCCGTGTATAGACCTACTAAATTTAATGCGTCTTTCTTTGAGGAAATCTCAGACTTAATGTCACTTTTAATTACGAACTATGACACACTCTTAACAGCCGGTGACTTTAACTTTCATATCGATAATCAATGTGACCAAAAAGTAAAAGAATTCATGAACCTCCTGGACTCTTTTGATTTGAGACAGCTCGTTAATCAGCCTACACATAAAACAGGTCATACATTAGACTTAGTAATTACCAAAGGACTAAAAGTTGATGTAATGCAAATCATTGATATTGGTCGATCAGACCGTTTTCTTTTACTATTTAATATTGAAATAATGATAGAAAACATTCATAAGAAGCATATTGTTTGTGATTCATCAGCAGCTTTAAAACTTACAAACATTCTAAGCAATTAGTCTGTTTATAGTGCTAACTATAATAGCGAGGATAATGTAAATAGTAAGGTGGAAAAATGTAATACTAAGGTAAGAGCTGTTGTTGACATAGTTGCACCTGAAAAGACAGTTAAAAAATCTTCTAGCATTGTTATACCATGGAAGTCCCAAAGAGTGTTTGATTTAAAGAGAACATGCCGGAGAGCTGAGCGTAATTGGAGGAAAATTAAACTAACCATCCACTATGAAATATTGAAGGTTAAAATAACAGGATACAATAACACAGTCTGTCTTGAGAGGTGCTGCTATTTCTCTAAGATTATAAATAACAATGCTAGTAATCCCAGAATCTTATTCTGTACAATTGATCGTCTGCTAAATCCAGTTAACACAAAGGAATGCCTCCAAAATACTTCTAGTGAAACCTATGAGGGTATTGCTGTATTCTTCAATCAAAAAATTAATGATATTAGAAATATAGTATATCTCCCCAACACTGCAGATCCTCCTGAGCCCCAGTACTCTGTTATAAACAAATTAAATTCTTTCACCAGGATAGATTTACCCAATTTAAATAAAATAATTTCTCAACTGAGACCCTCCACCAGCATCCTTGACCCAATACCAACAAGTTTTTTCAAAGAAGTTTTAGACATGCTAATTGATAATATTATTGAAATAGTAAACTCGTCATTAGGTACGGGGGTCTTCCCAGACTGTCTTAAGACTGCTGTAGTTAAACCCCTACTCAAGAAAAATAATCTTGACCCCTCTGCTTTTGAAAATTTTAGACCCATTTCTAACCTGCCTTTCTTAAGTAAAATCCTAGAGAAGTCAGTCATTATTATGCAGTTAAATGACCACCTCAATAAACATGCTATTCTTGATAAATTTTAGTCAGGTTTTAGAACAAATCACAGCACATAAACTGCACTTGTTAAAATAGTAAATGACTTGCGGGTAAATGCAGACAGAGGCCATTTATCTGTTCTCATCCTCTTAGATTTGAGCGCCGCATTTGATACCTTTGATCACAACATTCTTTGAAATCGCCTTAGTCAATGGGTGGGCCTCTCTGGCAGTGTCTTAAATTGGATTGAATCCTACCTGGCAGGTAGAAAATTCTTGTTAGTTGTGGTAATTATAACTCAAAGACGCATGATATTCTATATGGTGTTCCACAAGGCTCTGTCCTGGGTCTGCTGCTCTTCTCATCTTCTCTTCTCTTCTACATGCTTCCGTTAAGTCAGATAATCTCGGGGCACAACGTGAGCTACAACAGCTATGCTGATGACACGCAACTGTATTTATCAATTGCACCCAATGACCCAGACGCTGTTATTTCACAATGTCCTACTTGTGTTTCTAATTGGACGAATAGTAATTTTCTCAAGCTAAATAAAGAGAAAACAGAAATTTTAGTGATTGGCAATAATGGAGACAATGAGATTATTAGAAATAAACTTGACGCATTAGGATTAAAAGTCAAGACGGAAGTAAAGAACTTAAGGGTAACTGTTGACTGTAACCTGAATTTTAAATCACATATTAATCGGACCACTAGGACAGCATTTTTTCACTTAAGAAACATAGCAAAAGTTAGACCTCTTATATCATTGAAAGATGCTGAGAAATTCGTTCAAGCTTTTGTTTTCAGTCTTCTAGATTACTGTAACGCACTCCTCTGAGGACTACCCAAAAAAGACATAAATCGTTTGCAACTAGTGTCAAATGAGTGTTTGCTTAGAATTCCAAGAGCAAAACTTAAAACAAGTGGTGAGGCAGCCTTCTGCTGTTATGCACCTAAAATCTGAAATAGCCTGCCAGTAGGAATTCGGCAGGCTAATACAGTGGAGCACTTTAAAAAACTGCTGAAAACACATTACTTTAACATGGCTTTCTGAAAACTTCACCTTCATTTAATCCTGATACTCTGTATATTCAATTTATTATAATAACTATTCATGGTGGCTGTAAAATCCATACTAACCCCTACTCTATCTTCTGTTTCTTTTCCCGGTTTTCTGTGGTGGCGATCTGCGCCACCACCACCTAATCAAGGCACCGTGATGTTCCTACTTTGATGGATTGAAAGCCAGAAGTCTACATGACCATCATCATCAAGTCCTTCCATGAGAACCCTAAATACAAAGAGGACTGTTTCATTTATGTTAGGTAGAATCCCCAGAGGGGGCTGGGCGATCTCGTGGCCTGGAACCCCTGCAGATTTTATTTTTTCTCTCCAGCCAACTGGAGTTTTTTTTTTTTGTTTGTTTTTTCTGTCCTTCCTGGCCATTGGACCTTACTCTTATTCTATGTTAATTAGTGTTGTCTTATTCTAATTCTTACTTTGCCTTTTATTTCTCCTTTCTTCATCATGTAAAGCACTTTGAGCTACATTATTTGTATGATTTCTATATAAATAAATGTTGTTGTTGAGGTTTGGAAAGGTAACAGGATTTACATGTACTTTTGTATATTGCAGGAAGTCTGGATTTTCTACAACATCCAAAATACTTCTGTGATAGACTAAAATTGTCAAATTTAAACTGGCCCAATGTGAAGGTGAGTGTATTTCTGAACATAGTTGGATACTGCGATAGAATTACAATCCATCCAGTGTTGGTTCCTGTTTTACACCTAATACCTTTTCTGTGTTCTTCACCTATTTTTTGTAATATTTCCACTGTTTCTTTAACTTCCTTGATGTTATCCTGGGTTAAAGCATGGCATAACAGTACACCCACCTCACTCGTAATATTTAATGCTAGTGCAAGTAGCTTTATGAATATTAGTACAATGATTATAAACTACGTTGGTAATAAAATAAAAATGCCTATAAATCATCTTCATTTGTTCAATCGTTCACCTTTACTGATATTAGTCAAAACAGTGTTTATTACCATAAAAACACTGGAAGGTTGCTGCTTTCTTAAAATAAAATCAAAACACAATATTCAAAAGGCTTGAATGCACGGTGAGGTTTTCTGAAAATCTAAAATATCACATTTGTGCCTTACATTTTACATATCACAGTACACCACACATTCTATATTGTTGCCAGCACTGTGAAATCCCTTACAGACAGAAGTCAGATTTGGCTGTTACAGAAGTTTCAGTGTCAAAGAAATTTAAACAATCATTAACCCAGATGGCCGTTTAAATCTTCACTTATTTTGATACTTGCTTAAGAATTTTACAACGTACTATGTACATATATTGACAGACATGTACAAGTAGGGGTTCACTACAAGGCTATGACAAATATGTAATACCACACTAGGCCTCAAAGGGCACTGTCAGTAACACCTTCTCCTCTTTTGCCTCCAAACAGTAGGAGTGAAGTCACTTCTTCTGCTGAAAACATCAGAAGTCCCACTCCTTACACCTCAGAAGGAATATAAAGGAGGAAAAGGCAGAAGGTTGGCATTCATTTGTTGAACCTGCATCCAAGTGTACATTTTAACAAATCAGCTGTGACTATTTACAGATATATGGTGACTGTGACCTAAATGGGGAACTATTTGTTGAACTCGGATGCATGCTCAACTAAACTTCTTTATTTTTTCATCCACATAATACAGAGCATATCCTCATGGTACCCCAACTCTTCGTATTTCTATTGTAACATATACATACTGCAACCACACTGTTATGATACAATATTTGTATGGTCATGTACTGTCTGTGTTTTTTGCTTCTCAGAAACCTGGCTAACTGCTGAGACTCCAGATACTGCAGTTCAGACAGCTGGCCAGGTAAAATCAAGGGAGATGGCATGTGTTTTACAGTCAATAACACATGGTGCATGGATGTTCAATCTGTCACTAAAACTTTAACTGATCTGTAATACACTATTGATCCAGAAAGCTTTAGATAGACTGTAATTGTTCACCATAACTTCTTGGTGTATTGTCTTCTGTATACATAATCTGCATGTTTTATTGGGTTTCCAGTTTAAATTTTTGCTTTTAGTGTGTGAATAAAGTCATTCTACAGAAGTAAGTCAACGGTAGAATAGTTTTTTTTATAAGACATATTTGAGAAAAGTCAAGATTAAAGCACTATTCGATAAAAAAGATAATAAAAATGTACAGTATATTCTAAATATGGTCTTAGATGCATTTACATTAAGCATCATGCTATAATACAACTTATTTGTCATCTCTCCTGATACAAGGATTTTTTAGACCAATAGCTGTGACCCTAAGGTGGTTTAAGTGGGTTTTATAGTCTTGTGTTACAATTATCAATTATGCAGAAAGTCCAACAGCAAGGAAATTATCAAAAAACAGAACATTAGATGACTGTATGATGTGCATGATGTCTCATGTTCACAAGCTTTGGTAATTTCTATCACAAATAAGAAATGTACAAATTGGAAAAGCACTGCTAAGTAATAGAGTGGTGGCTCTGTGGCTACGGATCTGCACTGGCAATTGGAAGGTTGCTGGTTCGAATCCTGTAAATGCCAAAAGGGACTCTGTTCTGTTGGGACCTTGAGCAAGGCCCTTAACCTGCAATTGCTGAGCACTTTAAGTAGTGAGAAAAGCGCTATATAAATGCAAAGAATTATTATTATTAGATCTAACAGCTACAGGCAAAAAATTATCAGAAGTAAAATTGAAGTTAACCTATTGAAATGGCCCAAAGTTGCTTTCTGTTAGTTAAAATAAAAATGACCATTATTCATAAATTAAATGGAAGACAAGTAGCAATATGTAGGTATTTTTAGCACATTAACACATATGATCCACTGCTTTATCCAGAATCCCAGACTCAGAGTTTCCATCACTATTACCAGCAGAATGATATAACTCATAACTCTCTAAAATCTCTACACACCTGCTATCACTAGGTCAAACAAGCCCACATTTAACTTTGGTCTTAGACTCAACAAATGTAAACATGTTAGTTATTTTAAGTTAACTGCAAACACCACACCAGAGTAATAAAATTAAACAGCAAAAAAATGACTAATACAAAAGATAACTCTGTGTAAAAATAAATCATCACTCAATAATAATTACTTATCACATCTTTTTTGAGAAATTAAGAAATAAATATTTTCACTGATGGTTATCTATTGGTCAAATATTACAGCCTTTAAAAATTATGTTATAAAATGGTGCTGTACAATGCTGCTTGGGTATGTTTCATGTTTACACCAAACAGCCACAACATTAAAACTAGCTTCCTAGTATTGTGTAGGTCCCCATGGCCACTAAAAAAGCTCTGACCCACTCAGACATGGACTTCACAAAATCTCTAAAGCTGACCTGTGTTATTGGGCACTAAAATGTTAGCAGCAGATCCTTCAAGGTCTGCAAGTTGCGAAGCGGGGTCTCCATTGATTAAACTTATTTCTCCAGCACATCCAATTAATATTCAATTGCACTGAGATCCGGGGAATTTGGTGGCCAAGTCAACACCTGGGACTCTTTGTCATATTCCTCAAACCACTTAATTTTTGTACTGTGGCAAGCAGGTCATACGTGTCAAAGTAACATCCACACGAACGCCAGGACACAAGGTTTCCCAGCAGAACATTGCCCAGAGCATTACACTATCTCCGTGGGCTTGCCTTCCTCCCACAATGCATTCTTGCTGCCATCTGTTCCCCAGGCAAAAGATGCACACACCCTGCCACCGACATGATCTAAAAGAAAATATGATTCATCAGACAAGGCCACTGTCTTCCATTGTCCGATGGTCTAGTTTTGAGCCTCACATGTCCATTGGAGGCACTTCTGGTGGTGGACAAAGGTCAGCATTTGTGTTACAGTAGCTTCTCTGTGGGATCAGACCAGATAGACTAGCCTCCCATCCCATTGTGCATCAAGGAGCCCTGGTTGCCAATGATCCTTTTACCAGTTTGTTGGTTGTTTTTCCTTGGACACCTCTTGGTAGGTAAAAAACACTGCATAATGGGAACATCCTACAACACCTACTATTTTGGAGATGCTCTGATTTGGCTGCAGAGCCATCACAATTTGACCTGTGTAACAGATGATCAGATCCTTACACCTGACTATTTTTCTTATTTCCAACACATGTCCTTCAAGAACTGAGTGTTCACTTGTTACTTAACATATCCCACCCCCTTGACAAGTGCCATTGTCACGAGATAATCATTGTTATTCACTTAATCTGTTAGTGGTTTTGATGTTGTGGTTGATCAGTGTATTTCTGGATTAAACTAAAAGGTCATTTTTTTAACTGAGCTAATTTAAGTGTTCTGCATAAATGTTAAATAAAATAATCTTAAAAATCACAAAAGTGTGGAACTATAATCTTTTAAACAGAAGAAAATGTCAGTGGTGTAAGAGGCCAGCTATTTTTAATGGAAAAACAGTAGAGCTGGGTTAAACTGCAGTATAGTTTAGGTATCAGGGACAAAAGAACAACTTGTTCTTCTGTATGGAGAGAAGATACACAGAAAATAAAGGTCCATTGTGTAACAACCAATTTGAATGTGTTTTCTTCTTTGTAAGGTTTATTGCAGCAGAAATGAAACACAGGGTACACATTTCAGCAAAAACTACATTTTGTTTATACAAGCTGATGGAATTGTGTCTTATCTTTTCTAAGAAGAACACATTTTTAATTTTTAAAACTGGTTAAAAAGTAGTAATAAAACCTTCTTACTGCTTAACAGTCTCTAATCTAAACAGATATATTATTTATTTTGTGATTAAATAAACATACCAAAGTGGCAAAATGAATTCTGAATGCTTGTCTTACTTTTATAATCTAATAGTATACTTAAAACCATATTAATTATTTTTACAAATAGATTTACATGGTCTACACCCAAGACAGACTTTAACCTCATAAAAAGTGACAATTAATATTTTAGAACTGGGGGGTTGAAGGCTTTCAAAATTCTCTTGGAAGACTTGCTGCATAAGCTAAGAAGCCTACAGCTCACATAAAGAAGGATGGCAGAAGGCAGAAATATTATATGCTAGGAAAGTTGCCCCACCTGTTGTTTTAGTTCTTCAATTTTATTTACAGTATATTTTAAGTGTTTTTTACAGTGGAACTGCTGTTTGGCATTTTGGCGCCAATGCTTTTGGTCATCTAGTACATTGGGGAAACACACTAGTATATTAATTGGATTATTTAAGGGATAACGCAGTGACCTCTAATGCCAAGAAAAATCCAGTAGGGAAGCTACATTTTTTCTGTAGGATTTAGAACTGTGGCTGATGTGAGAATATCAATGTTATTATAGATACTGATATTTCATGGTCAAGAATATAGGAATTGCAAGCACTCATTTGAATAGTAGATCAGTGTGCAGTATGTAAAACTAAATGCACAATCACATGAAGTGTCCATCCATTATTTTTCATGACCCACATGTTCTTTCTAAAATCCAAACATACACCTAACATATTGTGCTTTAAGCAGTGGGTTTGAAACTGCTGCCTTTGCAGGTAATTTATAAATTAGTCCACTGACATTACTAACTTGTAGCAACAGCCCATTTAGGGTATTATTGACAAACAGAACATCATCTTGATGTTATGTTGAATAATTCATTAAAACATTCCATCTATCTTTAATATTGTCTTTCTGTTCCATTAATTTATTATAAAAAAATTCTAGCAAAGAAAACAGAACCCTGTAAAAAAACATTACATGCAGCAGTAATGTTTTGCAATAATGCAAACTGTGGTTAGTAAAGAAACCAATTTTGCGTTCCCAGCAGACCCGTTTAACATATAATTTACTGTACCGCAATTGAGTCAATAACAGCAGTAACTCATTTACAAAGGTCAAATTTCAATAGCAGTCCAATCACTGGGAAAAAAAGAAATAATTAATACATGCAGCTTCCAGCTAGAGATAAACTATTCCTACTGGGCAGACTTGGTAACTGCTGCGTTTAAGTAGTACTGAATCCAAATGGTTTTGAAATTGATCTGACAGCTAATTTACAAAGATTTACATAAAAAAAGATTAATAAGTATTTTTTCAGCTAAATATAATGTAATAGAATTAGAAAGTAGACATTAAAATTGGATATTGATTTAAAATTAAAAAAATGCATTACAGAAATTGTCCTGCCATTTAATGAGTCTGAAGTTTGATTAAATCCCAAAGCAAACACATATCCATTAAACCTTTGCCTGCAGGGTTTATTGGAAAGACAGTGCTCTTTACCAGAATATCTTAATGATACTTATCTGTAAGACTTTTTTAGCTCTGTTTTAATGTCAATGGATTATTCACATGCTTTCAGCTCTACAGACGCTGCAGCACTTGGTCAGTGATCTTGTACTTGAATCACAGTTTTAGTAAAGCCAGCAGCTGCATATCCCTGACTCAGATATATGGCAACAGATTACAGTTTGATATTTGCAGCAGCTGAACCTTTGTTCCTCTGCTTGGTATTTCATAGCATGAGCCCAGACTGAAAACTTGGTGTATTTGTTTGCCTTTTGATCTCCCATATTTGGAACCACCTGTAATGGTTTGTTAAGCTGCCATTAATTTTGTGTGCTACTGCCTGTGTTAAAATATCCTACCACATCAGTGCAATAGAAATAAATTAAGCTTAAACTGAATTAACTATTGAGAAAAAAACAAATGTATTAAGCATTTCTGTTTTTAACCATACTAAAATCAAAAGAAAATATCTAGAAGGAAAACAATCATAACAGATAAATTAGCAATTTGGTTGTGAGAAATGTGCATGGCATGCTAGTTTGGCTTATTATAAAAAAATATTTTCCTGGAAATATCCTGCCAGCATTCTGCACATAACCACCTCCTGTTGGTCATTGCATGGAGTCTGAGGTACTGAATCAGAAATGTACAACATCTACCTGAAATAATGCTGCTTTCTGTAACAATTAATTTCCTTAATGCATTGAGGAGGGGAGTCTGTGCTGATATTAAATTATGCTAAATTGAGAAACTTGGTCTGAATGTTAATATTGGATAAAGTTGTGCATGCAATGTGTATAAACCAATGTAATTATGAAAATAAATAATAAAGCTGCTTTTGAGTTATTCACTGTTATGGAGATATATTCTGCCATGAAAAGAACTCATTTACATTCGTATGAAACCTAGAAATGCAACCTTTTTCCAAAATGAAGGGTGTGTAACTCACTGTTCATGTTCTTAAATATGTTCAGAATAGGCAAGATCTGCCTGTAATAGGGAACCAGGGCCTCTCCAATCATGTCAGCAGAAATCACCAAGTGCTGAAGGACTTTCAGGGTGGTGCAAATCACTTGCCTGTTTCGAGTGTTGAGAGCATCTGCAATGACACAAAAAAGAAGAGATGAAACAACAAGGCAGATACAGAATGACCTACAAGGTCTTTTAAAAAAAAATCTTTTTGGAGAATGTAAGGTTAAAATACCCAACACCCAGGATTTCCTTTATATCTTCCTTTAAGTAAGTCAAACTGTTCTCTTGGTCTAAAGTTATTTTAAAAGGTATTCCCATCTTTGAATTTAAGAATTTACAATACAGTTTCTTGACCCTTTTGGGCTCCTTGGCTGCTCTCGTCTGTGCATGCCTGGGCTAGTGAAACCATAACACTAAAACAGATGGGTCTTCAAAGTAGCTCCCCGCCTAACCTAATGATTACTAAGTCTCAACATGAGGCAACATAAGACAATAAACTCTGCAAAAGCACTGTCCAAGATTAAGCACATAATGCTAACTATAAAACCTCCACTTTTGGCATGTAAACTTAATAAAGACAACTAAATATGGTCCGTGCATACCAGCCCAAGCACAGCTATATTTCAGGAAGAAATGTAATGCCCATATGCCACCAGTTTTACACTGTTTTGGCTAACCGCTAAGGCCAGCACTAAAAAAAAAATATGTTAAAATGTATATTATATATACATACATCAGTTAAAGCACTTTAGCACAATAAAAATGCTTATTGAGCACACATTTATTTAAAAAAAGCCCTCTGACATTTAACCGTTATACTTGTATTCAAAATGACTGAAGAAAGCATCACTGATCAAATTTATTTATAGTGATTTTTTTTCAAAACATTAATAATCTATTACTTTAAATTACTCTCTTTGACACTTCATTACTTCCAATAAAAAGTCACAATGAGTATATTAACCACTTAGGTTTATTGTATCTACAAAATGTGTTAAAAATCTTTTTGAAATAAAAGTTGACTTTAAAACAGGTTAATTGGCTCTCTATTATATAAAAAAATCTTGTGATGAGACAAGACTTTTACAGAGAGACGAGATGTGACTTTCTCAGAGAGACACTTTCACATCCCGTGACACAAAGAGTAGATGACAAAGTAGAACATCGTAAAGAATTCAAAAATGTTGGCACGATACACATGCAGAGCAGGTTAGATATAATGGAAGTATGAAAATTCAAAAGTCTCCAAAAAATGATAGTAAAGATCATATTAGCGCAAACAAATGGAAATTATTACTCAATGAAATAACGGAACAGCGAAAAGAGTTGGAGACTTGTAGATCGTCTAATTCGTGGTGCCATCAGGGAAAAGTAGTGTTTCTTCCCAATGTGGAGGCGTATCAGCGAGAATTAAAATATTTGTTGTTTGGAGAAAATGAAATCCACATATGCTGTTACACTTGGGTCATAGAGCTGCACAGATACACAGGAAATTCTAGAGACTGAAAAGTTATTCAGACACAAACATAAGTCTCTTTCTGGATTGAATTAAGCTCCATGTGTAGTTGAATTAAAAGAATAGAAAATTTTCGTCTTCATAGGGGCGTGCCTCGGGATCCGGACCAAAAATTTTTTCTATGATGATTCTGAAACTGAAATAATGTTGAGCCATGGTGCCAAAAATGTCCCGGTAATGCAGAGACTAAAGTCAACTTTGTTTATGGTACAGAAGTATCCATTTTTAACATTAATATCTTTCACATGTGTAACTTAAAATTAAACAATGACTTTACAGTATGGTTACATTCTTTACCATGTCTCTGTGTATATTGTTTCATTATCTTACAGCTGAAAAATGTATGTTAAGTTAATCACCAACTCTAAGTGTACACCTACTGCAATTTGAATGAGTGTAGCTGAGCTCCCAACACTTCTGAAGTGGATTCAGCAAGTTCAGCAATAGGTGGATGAATACTGCTAGAGGCAAATCTAGTACAATTAAAAAAAATTTGTAAAATGGAAGGAAGAGCTTATGACAAGAGATTGCATTTGTCTATTAGTTCTCTGTGGTTAGTAATGCTAATCACGTCACATCAGGAACAAGCAATGTCAACTTCTTTGTAAAGTTAGTCATAAAAATATGAGGCCTATTGTTGCTTCAATGCAGTGCAGCTGAAAAGACAGAATCTAATTAAAATAAGAAAGGGGATGGACGGAGAGATAGAAGGATGAATGAAATGCTGTAAACAGGCCACAAAATAAAAATAAGAAAGAAGAAAAAAGTGAATTGTGCTTACTTTGTCAAAGAATCCTGCACTAGACAAAAACAATGAATACTACAGAGTATGAGAATGTTTCACTTAATAAAGATACATGTGTTAGCTTTGTAACATTTGCTCAGTCACTTCAGAAATACAGAAATGGCGGCTACAGAAAGATGCAGCACACAAAAGGTATCCATCAGCCCTTACAGAAATATCTACATTTGTCAAAGAAATGATAATCTGTGTTTATTGAGTGCTGAAAAATATTAGTTAGCCTGCATGGGTTATTTAAGATGCTAGTAAAGTTCAGTTGATTATACTCTGCTATCAATGTTATTCAAGCAGCGAACCATAAAATATAAGGCATTTAGTTATTCATAGCTACTGAACTCACTTATGGTGAAAGTAGTGACAACATACTTGCATAAATAGCACAGGCTGATTAATGACCAAATAGTTTGCAAAGATTTAGTGATCTATAGTTAGGAATATAGAATCAGTCACTTTGATGTGGTTTTAAAAAAACAAAATAAACAGCTGCAGTAGCAAAAAACGTACGGCGACAAGCTGGACACTTAATCATTAAGTCCACCAGTTGCATGAATATAACAATGAGAGCATTTCTGTGGGATAAACTGCTTATTACAATACTATATCTTTATTAAACCTGGTTGATACAATTAAGGTTTACAGGGATCCTGAGCCAATCCTGACAGGAGCACAAGGTAGAACAGCCCTAGATAGGGTTCCAGTCCATTGCAGGATCCACTCAGGAACACTGAGTGCCAGATTGAATGACCAGTCTAATATATCCTGAAGTGAATGAGTGTGATTGTGTGTAGCAATGTGCTAGAATGTGGCTACAAGCAATCTAGGAATATGTGGGGAGAGAACACGATAGGAAAGAAGGTTTTTTAAGAGTAAAACTAATTTCCAAAAAATTATATGTCATTGATCAAAAAAGGAGATGCAATAAAAGCAATGTGTTATGACTGTACTTTAACGACATCTTGCATTTTAAAGCTAACCGTAACAATTCAATGTTTGGCTGCCACACTGAAACACTTAAGCTAATTGATCTCACACATTGATGAGAAGAGACATTCTTATTCATGACAAACATTTGATGTCACAATGATGATGTGACTATGTCCTTAAAATGTAATTTTTTTTAAGAAATTAAAAAAAAAAAAAAACTAAAGCACTCTTTTCCAAAATATTCTACACCTAAATTTCAATGGAAAGCTACAGTTTCCTATTAAACTACACATAACATACTGTATATTAGTATTGCATTCAAAAATGTGCTTAATCTACAGTATTTGACAGCAACTATGAGAAGGAGACTTTCTGGACAGCATTGGGTACAATGCAAGAACCAGTTTTTTGCCCAGTAAGATGTAATAGAGAAATGGGAAAGTAAAAAAAATATTCATAAGCAAATAACAAAAAAGAGGTCTTTTAATATCAGCAATAAGCCTCCCTATAAAGTATCCAGCATTCCTGAATCCGTGTGCTGTCTCAGGTGACATTCTTTAGAACAGCTGCTGAGAATCTCATTTCTGGACAACAGTCTGACGAACATTCAAGAACAACAGATGTACTGTGCTGCCAAGCGTTTAAATTTTAGATAAATGCTGTCTACTGCCAAACATGTTTATGTGGTTGAATCACGAGGATGAAAGGAGGAACACTAATAAACAGATCTACCGTCTTATACCTGTGTTAATTAGATTGTATGTTTTTGATCAAAAGCAAAAAATCAGTGCTCAACTTCAAACAGGCTCTTACAAATGCATACTTGAATTTGCCCTTTTCTGATATGTTATGAATTATATCAACAGTTGATAAGAATTTCCCTACAAATTATTTCTCTAGTATAAGTGATAAACTGTGTCTATGATATAATTCTTGTATTCTGTTGTATGGGCCAGTATGGTGATGCAGTAATTTATGCTGTTACTTCACAGTTCAGAGCTCTGGGTTCAAATCTCAGTCTTGGTGCTTTTAGGACAGAGTATGTATTTCCTCCTTGTTTCTGTGTGAGGTAATCTCTAGGTAATATGGTTTTCCTCCACCATGCAAGACTTGTAAATGACTAATGACTCTAAATTGCCTTTGTTGAGAGTGAAGGTGTATATGTATGAGCATATCTGACATGAAATAGCAACCACACGTGCAACTTTATAAACAGGGCATAAATGAACGGACAAATTAGTCCTTTGTTTATTTTATATAATACATCTGTGACATGTGATTTGCACAGGAAGTCAAAGAAGGACGATGATCATTGTAAAATACTGAGCTCTAACAAAGATCTTTATGAGACAAGTGCTCAGTTAAATAAAATTCTCTCTAACATAATCACAGTAACAGCTAAACAAGTTAAGAGCAATTTATCTGATTCATCTTTTAAAAATCAGATATTGTATTCTAAAATAAAATTAGTTTAACCTTCATCTTAGATATTTTTAAATATTTCATTAGTCATAGTTAAAAAAGTCACTCTTAATGTGTTCCCAACAGGTGTGCTGCATGAGTCCATAATGCATAATGAAAGCTAGTATAATAATTTTAGACTGACATTTTTATATTAAAGCACAATATAACTACTCACCGTTTAAAAGTTGTTACTTTAGTTAACTACTTTTTGAGAGGAATACAGTTAACTACATTTAAGTTACAAGGTGTAAAATTATTATTATTTTTTTATTACTAGGAGGCTTTGCCCCCTGCTCACTTCGCTTTAATTGAGTGTTCATGTGATAATGAGCCTTACAGTTAGAACTGAAATTTTGTCTTGAATGTATAAAAGAGTTATATTTTCTTTATTAATTTTTTAGCTCTTTATTTTAACTGTTGTAGCTTTCAATTAAGCCTCCTCATGCTTCAAATAATCAAAGTGGAATACTAACCATATGTCATATTCCATCTTCAGTAATTTAAAAAGAAGGAATGTGTCCTGTTTTCATCTATTGTTATTTAAAACAATATTTTAAGAAATTACTAGTTTGATTCTGTGGTCAAAATATCTTTGAATATAAGTTTAGTAGAAACATTCTGTTTTAGAATTTACACCAAATTAAAGAATATCTAAAACTAAAAACTGGTTGTGTTCATGGAACAGACACAAGCACACTGTAAATTATAGCCCTACTGTAGATAATCCTCTGGTAAAAAGAAAAGGAGGATATTCTTCCTGAAAAATGGAAAAAGTAAATAAAAGAACATAAACTTTTAACAATTTCAACCTATTCAAGCCTAAGCAACAATTTTTTGGATAAGACATTCCATAGCCTTATTGGTATTGCTAAATATTATTTGTTTCTTTTGAAATTGCTTAGCCCTGAGACTACAGCAGAAAAGTTCTTTTAAATATGGAAAATTAAATTAGTGGAAGAAGGTTTCCCATTCAGAATAACATAAGGATTGTTCTTAATGAGAGGTTCTCCCTCAGTTCACTGAGAAACTCAAAAACAAAACATATAAAATAATTAAAGGAACCACCATACTTTACAGCCAGGTAAGCCAGATTATAGCAAGCTGTCTTTCATACAACCAGTGGTCCCATGAAATCTACTTTCCTAGGTTCTTATCAAAGACTTTAGTGCCTAGGGTAGGAACAGCATTTGTTTAATTCAATCTCATAGTTTAAATTCTTCAAAGTAGTGTCCTTTGTCTTGATGTACATTCTTGGCACTCTCTCAACCAGAGTCATGAGTAAGCCACCTGGGATGCTTTTCCAACAGTCTTGAAGGATTTTCCACATACTTTTCCATTCTTCTTGGTCAATTTTCCTTCAGTCTCTGGACCAGCTTATCCCAAACCATCTCTATTGGGGGATTGTAGCTGCTAGGTAATTTTCTACAGCACAATATCACTCTCGTTCTTTGAAAAATACTTAATGCATTCTGGAGATGTGTTTTGAGTCCCTGTCATGCTGAAAAAAAAATGGCCTAAATGAATGCCAACCAGATGGAATGGCTTGTCTCTCTACAATGCTATGTTAGCTATGCTGGTTGAGTGTGCCCTTAATTATAAATATATTGAACACAATATCCCCAGCAAAGCACCACCACATAATGACAAAACCTCCCTCATGCTTCGCGGTAAGAACCACACATACAGAATATCATCAATTTACCTTCTCTGTGACTCAAAGAAATGCCAGTTGCAACCAAAAATGTTAGATTTAAACAAAAGGATAGATTTTCACTGGTCTGGTGTCCACTGCCTGTGCTTCTTGGATAAGTAAGGCTCTTCTTTTCCTTTATTTGCTTCAGTGGCATTTTTTTTTCAGCAATTCTGCAATGGTGGCAATATTCACACTGTGTTCTCTGAACAGTTAATGCAGAGATGATTGATATCTGCTGCTTCAGCTCTGTGAAGAATTTATTTGGACTGTATCTGAGGTACAGTTAATTGGTGATTTTTGGGGCTGGTGACTCTAATAAATGTATCCGGCAGCTGAGGTAACTCTTGGTCTGCTTTTCCTGCAGTACTCCTCATCAAAACTGGTTTAAGCATAGTGCTTGATGGTTTTTTAACTATACTTGAAAAAACTTTCAAAGTTAATTGTCCAGACCCAATGACCTTTACTGACTGTTTATCTTTGAAAGGATCAGCTGTTCTTGCCATAATATGGACTACAACAACTAGAGATAATGGCTTACAAACAAAAAGGGCATTTACTGCCCATGCTACTTTGTGACAACACAACTAATTGGCTAAATGCATTAATGAAATTCCACAAATTAACCTTTAAAAAGCTATACTTAGTAATTAAAGTGGTTCAACATTTTAAAATGTAAAATTTCACTACTATTTATTTCTCTGATAAAAATAAATATTTAAGCATAATCCTTTAAATCAACATGTTTAGATTATGAAAAACATACATTCAATCAGGAATGTCCAAATTGTTGACAAGAACTATAAATCTCATTTGTTAAAAGGTGATAACATCATCAATTAAATCTGCTTTAAAATGGTTAAACAAGCTTTTTGTTACCTAAACAATGCAGGAATTCAGCAGAGGCTATAATGGTAAAACCAAGTAATAAATGTTTGCTCCCCAGGACTGAAATATGAGATAGACTTTATATGAAGGGACTCAGTTAGAAAATACATTAACGTTTATGTCTACACAGCCTGATATGACTCATCATTAACTTAAATTAAAACAGTTTCACAGTTATAGTAAATTGGTTGGAGAAGTCAATGCTGCTTTTTCTTATTTTGCTTCACAGAATGTTGAGCTTTTAGCAGAATGTCTGGACATTATTCCAAAGTATAAGCTACAGAAAAATGTGAAAATAAGTATACAGTATTGTGATTACACTCAGAAACTGTAAGTGTAACATCTGTACATCTGTCTTTTAGCTCATAGACTTTCTGTCTTCATGTGGTCTAAATAAAAGTACATATTTTGAAATATTTAAAAAATTCACACTAAAACAATTAATATACTGAAGGTCAAGAAATTGAATAGATTAATTGAAATGAATGAATGAATGGATGGATGGATTTAAATAAAGACATTCTTTATATCAGTTTTTTTTTTTGCTTGAAGATACAATTCATACTACAGTAGTTGTTAAATATGTATTGCCAGTTACAAAGCCAAATACTGTCAGATATTGCAGCTATCACACAAATCACATCATTTTTATTTTTTTCTGTTTATGATTCTTTCTACGTATTTAGATTTGAAATTACAATGTAAAATTAAACAAATTTAAGCAAAGAACAAAAATTGTTTACTTGTACATGATGCTATTCACATAGCTAACAGCAAAGTCATCATTTACCAAGAATGACATTTTAACAACAAAGAAATTTTATTACAATTAGCCTCTATGAATATTGTGAATATTATTAATTTTTCTTTCTATCAGTGTTCAAGTTGTACAGAAATTTCACAGTCAGCTTTACCTTGTTCACAGCACTGAGATATTAAAGCACATTGTGATTCATTACCCAAAAAAATGCTAAACCAGTAAAGAATCCTGACCAACTAAGCTATACATGCATGTTTTGGGTTCAGATTGAGGATAAAAGAGTGAATTAATCACAGCCAATATTTTCCAAAAAAAAAAAAAAAATCACGTACAATAGACTTCTTATATGGGTACACTGAAAGAGAGATGTAAGGTATTCATTTAAAATAAGCATTCCCATATGAAAATTTAAGCACTGAATTAATTTTGGTTTAAAGTTTCCTTTATTATTATTACACACTGTATTCTATGCCAAGTCCTTTTGTTATGTCAACATGTAACAGTGTGTATTTAGATCGTTGTGGCTGTAGTATGCAGAGAAGCTACCACTCTAGCTAGAACACAAGCATTAGGTAACAGCATGAATGCTGGGCAAAACAATGCCATTTACTTTTGAATGTGGACAAAGAATATTCAGTACAAGCTACCTGTAACTTCAGAGAACTAAACAATACTGTATAAACCAGAAGACACTTGAAAACATCCAAATATGACTGATGGAATAAAAATACACAGAAGGGTACTGGATTGGATAGCAAAAAAAAAATAAAACTATAGGTATAATATGTTTTAACTTCACATCTGAAATTATGTAAAACATGCCAAGTGCTTTGTAGTAGAGGTTAGAGAGGGTAATGTGTTGCATTCACCTAAATATTTGAATGTTTTTTGTTAAATTAGGTTGCAAATTGCCATGTGCAAATGGTACTTGGCACATTAGAAAGCAATTATGCTAGATGACAGGCTCAGATGTGTAAGCTGCTCTCTTTAAATAAAGCACTAGAAAAAGTCTGGCATTGCACACTTGGCATTTAATAGGGCAGGAGTTCTCAGAGGTGACCTGACAATGTCAGCCAGCATAGTCTACTAGCAGGCTAACTGATTGAAAGTGTAAAGGGGAAGTCTTGTGTATTTATTTAATATACATTATTTATTTATTTAATAAGCAGTTAAATAAAAAGACTAATTTTCTACAACACTCCTTAATGACTTCATGTACATTTCAACTGAAAATAAAGTATAGTGCATTAAAAGCAGTCTTTATCCAAGCAGTTTGTTTATTGTTTTAGTCTTTATACTGTGAGCTTATTGTTAATGTTAACATACACTGATCAGCCAAAAAATTAAAACCACTGACTGGTGAAATGAATAATATTGATGATCTTGTGACAGTGGCACCTGTCAAGGGTTAGGAAATATTAGGCAGCATATTATTAGAATATTAGAAACAGGGAAAATGGACAAGTGTAAGGGTATGAGCGACTTTGACAAGGGCCAAATTGTAATGCCTAGACAACTGGGTCATTTCCAAAATGGCAGGTCTTGTGAGGAATTCCCAATATGCAGTGGTTAGTACTTGTAAAGAGTGGTCAAAGGAAGAACAACTGGTGAACTGGCGACAGGGTCATGGGTGCCCAAGGCTCACTGATACACCGTTGAGAAGGAAGGGTAGAATGTTTTGTCTGGTCCCACAGAAGAGCTACTGCAGCAGAAATTGCTGAATTTATTGTAATTATACTGTAGCACATATGTCTGGTCATGAGAAAAAGGTATCAGAACACACAATGATGTGTGGTGCAGCGTGCCACAGACCAATCAGAGTGCCAATGCTGATCAATGGCCATGGAGCAATAGAAGAAGGTGGTCTGATAGATAGATAGATAGATAGATAGATAGATAGATAGATAGATAGATAGATAGATAGATAGATAGATAGATAGATAGATAGATAGATAGATAGATAGATAGATAGATAGATAGATAGATAGATAGATAGATAGATACTTTATTAATCCCAATGATGAATCACATATTCTTTTAGATCAAGTGGATGGCCAGATGTGTGTGTGTGTCATTTACCTGGGGAAGAGATGGCAACGGGATGCACTGTGAAATCAGAGCATGCTGGCAAAAACAGTGTGATGTTCTGGGCAATATTCTACTGGGAAACCTTTGATCCTGGCATTTGTATGGATGCTTCTTTGACATGTGACACCTACCTAAAAGTTGCTACAGACCACATACACCCCTTCATGACAAAGGCATTCCCTGATGGCAGTGGCCTCTTTCAGCAGGATAACCTGTATTGCCACATTGCAAACATTTTTTAGGAATGATGTGAGGAATATAACAAAGCCATGAAGGTGTTGAACAGGTCTCCAAAATCCCTACATCTCAATGTGATCCAGCATCTGTGGAACATGCTAGAAAAACAAGTCTGATCCATGGAGACCCTGCCTCACAACATAAAAGGATCTGCTGCTAACGTCTTAGTGCCAGATAACACAGATACCTTCAGAGGTCTTATGGAGTCTTTGACTTGATGGGTCAGAGCTGTTTTGGCAGCACAAGTAGGACCTACACAAAATTAAGCAGACGATTTTGATGTTATGCAACTACTTGTTTTTCAAGAAAAGGCATGCTGCTTTTTCAGAGATGGTTTGAAATTGATTGTACCAATAACAATGTTCCAGACCTCCAGAATTCATATAATTCTAGATAGCATAGCCAAGAGTTCAATGAAGTGCATCTGAGGCAACAACTGGATTTTTGAGATGTTGTTAAGAAATACTGTAAAATTAGCATATTAGATGTCTTTAATGTTGTGCTTCAGTATGACACTCTATATTAGGTGCACTGAATTTTACTTTTCTTCTGTTTTATTTCTGAAAATAAAAGGTCTTAAACTGTGCAGCGAGAAGACTTTTCAAAGAATACACAATTTAGAAGGTAATTTACATCACTGTCTGGAAGGCCAAAAATAAGTAAATATATCTTTAGAGTGACAAAGAATTTAGCTCTATATACTACTGCGTAACACCTGCGACATAACAGCTGTAATATCCATCAGCATTGGTGACTATATTTCAACATTTACACTAAATTTCATGTTAGTGCATTATTGGGTGGTGTCAGTTTCACTGCACACACTGCTATGTAATGCTTACATTTAAAACAATGGGTCACCTTCAGCACTGGTGACTGTATCTTGATAGTAACATTCAATTGCATGTTAGTACATTGTTGTCAGGTATGTATTAATTTTGGAATGTGGAAGAATGATGGGACTGGGTTGATTATTACATGAAATACATCACTGACTCACTATCTAATTCTAGTAATAAATTAGTATTCTCTTTTATGAACCGTAAGTTACTGTTCCAATGGCATGTTTTCCTAATTTCTCAACATGGTAGTATAAATGAGGTATCAATATGTTTACAAGCAAAAATTGTAAACAAGAAAAACTGGTCATACAAAAACATTGGAGCACTAAACACATACCAGAGTTGAAGGAGCGCTTTTATCCTGCACTTTGTAGCATGTGCTGGCATTCTCACAGACACTAAATGAGGCTACTTATACAGTGGGGAAGTATATTAATTTTGGTGATCATAAAGAAGAAAGCTACAAAAGTGTTCCCAAATGTTAAACTGTGGATCACCAATGGTATTAATGCACTTTTGCAAAAACAAAATGCTCTACTGGAAAATGAAGCAGAAAAACAGTTGGTTCTACAAGGACATACAAAGCAAGCATGAAAATATTTGAAAACTGTTACCAGATTGGGTGCCAAAAAAGGTGTGACTTTTCTTAACGAAAAGGACCACAAGCGCTTTGCTGAGAAATGAGAAGACTCTTTTCATGATTTGCAACCAATGACTTCAGTACCAAAAATTATGAAGCAAGATAACTGCTTTGTAAAAATAACATAAATCATTGATTCTGAATCTAAGTCCTGAGAAGCCCTGTGGATGCAAGTGTTTCCTCAGACCAACTATCTGTTTTCATTTGGTCTCTTATACTAATTAAACAAGCTGTTACTTCCCAGCTTCTATTTTTAAATTTACCATAGAAATTACAAAACTACGTATGGTAAATTTCTATTAGAACATACCAAGCATTTATGTATGTTAAATGGGTATAATATACTGTTTTTTTCTTAGTTTTAAGGATTTCATCATAATCAAGATTTTCATACTGCATTTCTAGGAACTCTAGTTACCTAATCAATTATTTACTAATAAGGTCATCAGTGGGTCTGACACTGAAGTTGTTGCCTTTGGTGAGTGCTCTGCTGATTGTGAACTAGCATTATTAGGACACAATTAAGAGAGCAAACTGCTCAGAGAAATGGGAAATTTTAAAAGGAAAACAAAACAGAGTTCAGCAAACAAAAATACAAATACTTCTGTCTTATAAATGTAAAAATCATTCTGCTGTGATTTTCTGACTGTAAAATGAGAAAAAAAACCCAGGTAATTAAATGAGATCAATTAGGGGCAAATGACTTGCAGTCACCTTGCAGAGTTATATACGTTTAAGTGGAAAAATCTCTGTATCCTGTTCAAATCCAACAGGTCAGTGGACCAAGACAGTATATAAGGACTATTTCTTCCTAAGCAATTTTTTTTATGTGTTGTTGATCTGGTGCCTGAACTGTGGAAAAAGTAATTATCATAGTTCCCAAGGTTTCTAAGCCAAAAAATCAGAATGAGTATAATAAGCCAATAAGCTCCCTCTTTCATTCTGATGAAATGCTTCAAACATGTGGTGAAAAAACAGTGGCACAGACATGGGTCTTCAAGGGAACCACCAATTTACTTACTGTGTAAACTAAGTGTGGATGATGCACTGCTAATTATGCTATGTAATATCTACTCTTGTCTTGATAGGCCTAGTTCCTATATTAGGATACTATGTCTGGATTTTCTGTGAGAATTTAATACTATCCAGTCTCAAATACTAAGACATTAGCAAATAATAATGTCAGTCCATATGTTACATTAATGATTTAGGTCTTTCTTTTAACTTGCTCGCAGGTAGTTAAGGTATAAAACACTTTTTCAAAAATCATTCATTTGATTTGTGGGGAGCTCTTCAAGATTGTGTTCAGTCTCCTTTACTATTTACAGGTAGTCCCCAAGTTACGGACATACGACATACAAACGGGGCCACAGCTGCTCCTTCATCTATCTGGGGGAGGCGACACAGGCTCCTCAGTAACTGCCGCTCCATCATCTCCGGCCTGGGGACACTGCAAGCGGTGGCTTTAGGAGGCCGTTTCGCTGCTCGCGCAGTGTAGTGTCCCTCGGGCGGCTCCGGTGGATGAATGGAACGGTGGGGGCCGCACCTCAAGCATTCTCAGTGGGCAGCTGGGTGCACGGCAAGCACTCGTGTGCAGGATAGAGGCTTGATGGGGTGGAGGTGGGCAGTTTGCTGTTCGCCCACCATGCCACCGCAACTGCTGCTCCTACTGCTCCTCCCACCAAGCAGACTTGCAGTGTCCCTCGAACGACTGCCCCATTCGTTCTCGGTGGGCAGCTGGTGATGCTGCAAGCGGTGACCTGGTTGTGGCTGAACGGAGACCATTGGGGTAAATGGGGCGGCGGGGGGCAGCATTGTAGTGTGCCTCAGGTGGCTGCCTGTTGAATGGGGATGGTGGTGGGCGAATCACTACCTGCCTGTGGCTGCACCCTGTTTGCTCTCGGTGGGCTGACGATGCAGGCAGCAAACTGTATGCAAGTGGAGGTGACTGTGTGGTGGGCGGGTGGTGTACCGCCCCTTGCTGCCCCCATTCATTCTCCATAGGAAGCCTGCTTGTACTGTTACGTACATAGCAGGAAGCTGTCTCTCATCAGTACACCAGACGTGCTGTCGAGGGGTGCCTTCCTACTGTGATAGCGTGTATAGTGCTGTGCAGAAGAGCTCATCTTAACCTTTTGTCTTCACCCTTCAACAATGTCTCTGAAACACAAATCTGATGCAAGTGCTGGTAATATAGTAACAAAGAGAAAAACCACCATCATGGAAAATAAAGTAGAAATAATAAAAAGGTCAGAAAGAGGTGAAACTCCATCATTCATTGGCACAGCACTTGGTTACAGTCGGTCAACAATAGCATTTATTAAAATAATGTACCTGTTCCGAATTACATACAATTTCAACTTAAAAACAAACCTACTCTACAAACAAACCTATCTCGTACGTAACCTGGGGACTGCCTGTACTTTCTATACCATCTAACTAAAACACAACTATAATCATTGATCTACTATCAAGTATGAGGCTGACACCACTGAATGAACACATATTTGCTGAGGAAGAAAGTCAATAATTCAATCATGATGACTCTTATTTTGAATGTCAAGAAGACTAAAGAAATGATATTTGACTATAGGAGGCAGAAGTCCATAAGTTCACATCATACTGTTCTGGGAGAAGACTGAAATAGTTACTGAGTCTATACCTAAACATTCACAATAATATTAACCTAAATTGGAAAATCACTACAAAAATGCAGAGTGCTTCTTTATTCTCTGTAACTTATTCAAAGTGGGTGGGTATTTCGTGCAATCCTTTAAATTGCAATGTGACCCAGGCTGTTATCATTTTCAGCTCTGTTGCCTGGTGTGGTGGTCTGATTAATCAAAATTTAAAAAGCTGCAGTAAGTTACCAGAAAGGCAGGTAAAATTATTGGAGTTGATGTGGATAGCTTGGTAAGTATGTGTTGGGGGTGATAATCAAGAAACTGAAAATCATCTCATGTGATGGCAGACACCCATTACATGTAGCGCTTACCTGCAGTAATCAGGGAAAACAACTGTATTTAAGACTCACGTGTTTAAGACTCACACAAGCACTCCCCCCAATTTCATGTAGCTTTTCAATAAAAACAGCAAAGATAGTGAAGTCTTGGGAATGAAAAATGTCTTAATGAGTATGGTGAATATACACATGTATATGTAAAAACATATTGTCAGTTGTTATAAGGAATTATTAAATGATTTTAATATTTATGAAATGTAAACCTGTTTCTTAATGTGCTTTATTCTTGCCTGTTTTGGTAAAACGTAAAAAGTAAGTTTCATGTTTTTATGTGTAAACTTTGAAAAACAGTAATGCAGTAATAATGTAAGTATAATTCATCTTGCAATAATTGTTATCCAGGACAACTTAAGTTTAAAGCTTTTCCATAAACTAAATTTATTTCACAAGCAAAACTAAAACAATTATGTACTTTACTTTTAATAATGTATGACTCTAGGAACAAAATACTGTAATGTCTTTTAACCTTTGTATTTAAAATTATAGACACTATGGCATGAATTTTGATTAGAATTAAGGTTACCACTTTTTCATTCAGATTCAATGCATATTTCAGCTTTCTGGTTCCTTATCATAAAGGAGTATCATTTTATGTTTTCATTACCTTATGTTATCCTGCCTGCATAATTCAGAGTATTGTTTTTATCTGTTACAGCTGATTGAAAAGACAAAGAGGGACATCAGAATTGTAAATGTTACGCTGATTTTAAAAGCCCTTATATTGAACATGATGGAGTGTTATGTTCTACATTTCCATGTACTGTAGCTAGTTTACATCAAAAAGGCATGCTATGGCAGAATGTGGATGAGCATGACCAAGATTGTGTCTTTTAATAATAATAAACTTAAAAAATATAAATTTAAAATTCTATTGCACATTCAATTCAGCTACTTTTATTAAGAATGTACCCATAAATGGCAATGTGCTTTAATTCAAATAAGGTTGAATTAAATGAATTTAGACAGAGGAGAAGGTGTATTCAAGTTTTGAGGAAGGGTATCCTCCTTCTAATCTTCTCATTATACATCATATCCTCCCTGATATAGACTATAGGCAAGTATGAAAACTCAAAGAAAGGCACTTGGCAGACTTCATGTCATTTATTTCACTTATTTACTTGCACAAGAGTTTAGAAACAGCTGAATGTGACAGGGATCTACAATTGGCATGAGTAAAATGAATTAATCATTAATGCAGTATAAAAGTACGATTAATGAGAAAAAGAAAATGAAACGCATCATACCTACCGGCAATCATAGCTTTGTAAAATTAGCAGCACTTTATTTATTTGCTCTGAATTAATACAAAATACTAACATCTGATTATTTTTTCTGCTTACTGCAGTCAGTTATTGTTCCGTCATTGACATCTGATCACAGAGAAATGTGTATTTTTTTATTCTAACCAAAAAACAAAAATGAGTTAACTATCAAAAGCATTACTTATCATGGAAGAAAACAATGAATGTAAATAAAAGAGCCTTATTGTAGAACAGTGCTTTGATTGAAACATCTATATAGGTACAATAAAATTAATCTAGCAACAGCTAAGATAGCACTGATTCCTGGAGGCTTTTAGGTTATCACACAAGTGTTTCAAGTGTTTTATTTTGTTGCCTTGCCATCGAGTTCTTCCAGAGCAATAAACCGGATCAAGAGGGTTTGAGATTATTACATTAATTACATTTGAGATACAGGTAGCAGTTACATAAAAAGAACATATAGAGCATTAGAAAAATCTTGATAAGACAAGAAAGTTACAAAGCTCGCCAATCAGATTCACATATTTTCTCTTAAATAACACATTGAGTTTTGAATGTTCACTAAGTCCTACTGTCTATTATTGTAGTTAGTAACTTATTTCATGTACTATGGTTCCCTGAGTGAAAACACATTTTTGTAATATTTGCACTGAACGTGCCCATAATCAATTTCCATCAGTGTTACCATGTTTTTAGATTCAGATGCTGGAAATTTCTAAGATTATTTTTTCTAAGAGTCAACTTAAAGTGAAGTAAAATAATTTGCTGGACTTGTCAATACTGGAAAGCTGACAAAGACCTCAAACCCACATAAGCTTAAAAATTAAACATCAGCAAATGTTACAGAAAGAGTCCAAACGCCCGATATATATGACAGTGAAAAAGGGTTCAATTGTACAGGACTGCATATAGATGTAATACTATCAACTCATATAATAATAACAACATAGAATTATTTTATCATTATTGGATTTTTGTTTAAACTAACAAAGCACAAAATTAAATATAAATACAAAAAACTTAGAATAAAGAACAAAACTTATTAAAGCTCTGCCAATCATGCCACTATTCTCCAGGTTACCTACTTTTAATGGGGACAATCAGCTGAGGAAGGACAGGTAAAATTTTAGCACCACCATGCTCAAGCATGTCATGAACTCCTTGGCGTGCAAAAAACTCATAAGGATGTGTTGTCTCACAGAGACCATCAAAGAACAGTGGCAGATAATGATGATAGTCCAGTTTCTCTATTTCAACCTAGAAAACAGATCAAATGGAGCAGAATTTTAGTATTAAACAGTACAAAAACACCAAAAGGCACCTTTCATATGGCTTTGTCTATTTATTTAAATTGTAAACTTTACTATATATAAAACTTCTTTTGAAATATTACAATTTTTTAACATCTAAACAAGTGTGTAACAAATCAAGTATTCCCATTTAAGAGTTTCAACACAGTTTTATCAGTTTCAACACAGTCTTAGGCTCAATCAATGAGAGTCATAAATGGGAAACTCACCTCAAGTACCACCACACATGTATTTTGTTTACAAAAAAACTTTATTCTTTTATATTTCAAACATTTAATAATACAGGTTCCAGTTTTACTTTAAATAGCTAGCCTTTCCTGACTCATACTTTGAATGGTCAGTATTTTTGTTTGTGTTTACCTAGAAATAATACAAAAATAAAGTACTGAAAGGAATAAAAGCAGAAACTAAAAGAAAAATATACAAAATTGTGTTAAAGGAGAAATATAAAATACCACTCAAGACTAATACGGGAATTCTACAGTGTTTAGTTGCTTTAGTAATTTTCAGTTTATGCTATTGTAAGTTTGATTAAACTGTTTAATTATCGCCATATATATAACTCTTACATAACTTCTTTAGTATGCTACTACATCTGTATTATGGACAAAACATTGCTACTATAAAAAAAATGTCTAGAGTCCTCATTTATAATTTGCTTTAAAATTCCACAGATTTGATCATACATTAAAAACTGAATTGTTGGGATTCATGAAACCTCACATGAAATCGTTCTTTTACAAAGCATACAAACTTTTCTTGGTGCACATGCATCAGTTGGCTACTGCTTGCACAATTTTTTTCCAGTAGGTACATTTTCTCCTGACAGTACAAGATTTATGTAGAATCAATTGAGAAACAAATAAATAAAGACAACACATTAGGCTTAGCTAACATTAAGCAAGAAAACCTTAAAACCTAAAGACACCCCTACAACAAAAATAGGAAAAAACTAAATCAGCATGATATTAACATATTTATGCAGGCCAGTTGAAAATTATTAAATAGGAAAGAGTACTGAGAGAATAGGAAAGACTAACACAAAATAGACTAAAAAGACTATTCTCTGCGGTGGGTTTGCGCCCTTCCCAGGGTTTGTTTCCTGCCTTGTGCCCTGTGTTGGCTGGGATTGGCTCCAGCAGACCCCTGTGACCCTGCAGTTAGGATATAGCGGGTTGGATAATGGACGGATGGACTAATTCTATTTAAACAAAGCCATATACAGTAATGAAATACATTAAATTTATTTTGCTTAGGAGTATAACAAAACCATATGTCTCATTATTTCAACTATCATTTAGGTAGAACACCTCACCTCATCATTAAGCACTTAACAAGGAAAGTTGTTCCTTATACTATATGCTCTATAATGTATATTGGACTGAAATCTTAAAAATCAAGAAACCAATGCTTCTCTTACTTTAAAAGAGGGTTTTATACAACAGCACATATGGAAAGAGCATCTTTTGAGATATCAGCAAGACTTTTTCACTTATGGTATAGTATGTCTCATGAACCATTACTAGCTATCAACAGCTAGTTCTTCCCCCGTACCTTTGTCCCACCCTTGAGAGCTCTACTAGGTGCTATTATTACTCTTAAGTGGAAGTACAAGTTCCTTCTCTGCATAGGTTACTTGGAACAGGCTTTTCTCAGGCTCAACATACCAGCTTTTATGAAAGTTATCATTCACATGTGTCCAAAGAGCATCAATTTACCCTATGAGCAGGGTTTTGGGAGAGGATTCCAAACAAGTTACCTGTTCAATAAATGGCACCCATTTACCATACAACTACCTTCAGTGTATGAACAGACTTGTGTACAAACATTCAATAAATAGTCACATCTCTTGCCATTTATATGGCATTAAATCTTACTATATAAGGGTATTTGAGGGTATTCTTTCAGATAGTCAGCTTTCATTTTGTGCACACAAATTTAAGGCAATCTGTGATTTATAAACAAGAAATAAGTGTGAAGAATTTAGGGATAAGTATTTACAGTTACAGATATTTTATACATTATTTATATGAACTTTCAGGTAACCATGTTCAAATTTAGGATCAATCTGCTTGTCTCTCTGTTATATAAAAAAATCCTTTGATATGACGAGACTTTTTTGCCTGGGACGAGACATGACTTTTTCAGAGAGATACATACAAGTCCCGCGAGACTTTGTGCCAAGAGATTTAACCACACCCAGGGCCGAAAATAAAAGCCAAAGAGTAGATGACAAAGTAGAAAGTCATAAAGAATTCAAAAACGTTGGCATGATATACATGCAGATCAGGTTAGAGTCTATGAAGGTACTAAAATTCGAAAGTCTCAGAAAAATGATAGTAAAGATCACATTAGCGCAAACAGGAATTATTACTGTGAAAAAATGGAGCAGCGTAAAGAGATCGAATATATTGTTCATATTTAAACTTTAAGCTGGAGACTTGTAGATCATCTAATTTGTGTTGCCATCAGGGAAAAGTAATGTTTCTTCCAAATGAAGAGGCGTATCCCTGAGAATTAAAAGATTTGTTGTTTGGTGAAAGTGAAATCCACATACGGGAGTGACAGAGAAGCAAAGAGGCTGGCGGGTAGTGCAGGCCAGGGGGTTTAGCACGCGAAGCGAGCAGGGGGCAAAGCCCCCTAGTGATATAATAAATACAAGCAATCCAGACAAATAAGATGAATGCCTTTAGGTTTGGAAAACCTTAACAACACATTGTGCCTATTTCCCTAACAAATGAAAGTGAATAAACACAGTAGTAAGCAATGTCTATTTCAAATACTAAAACAGTGACAAAAATGAATGGTGCAATGCATTTAAGCTATTGATTTACTTTCATTTTAAGTCAATTTATATAATGTACCAAGTGTTAAGATCTTTATAAACATACAGCTTATACAACATAAATAAGTGGGCAAAAGAATAACCGCTGAAGTTTGATATTGGTTTCAGGAACATTGCCTTATTTACTATGCTGGGAAGTCTCGCCTAATCTCACTTTAAGAGAAAATATTTTCCTAGTTTATCTTTGCATAAATAAGAGGCACTTACTATTTTAAAGCCATACTAAAGCACACACTTAACAAGTATAACAATGAAGTACTGGGTGAATGCAATCTGTCACATGGTAGATGTAACCTACAAAGACTTAACTCTGATTACATTAAGCTGACAAGAAGAAAATATAAAGAAAGGACGTTAAAACCGGCATGTTAGATCACTGTGTCTGGTGCAGGTTGTGCAGCTGTGCTTCTCAAAGGCTGCTGTATCCCACAGCCATAGGCAAGAATGGCAGACTGCTATTGGGTGGTTTGGGTTGACTTTGAAGCTGTGACCTTGACACTGCAACCAGCTTCTTTTATGCAAGACATCAAAGTTTGGCTCCAACATGTATATCAAAGGAGGCTCCCATTGAAGAAAACAGACAGCCAACTATTTTTAGGTCAGATGTAAATTATGATGAGCAAATGTAAGTAATTGTTACATTTTGTTAAGTTACAAATAAAACTAGTAGTAGATTTGCTAACTTTGCTAATCAAAACTGAAGAAATGCATTTATTTTTGGTTATATTAATTTTAGTGTAACATGTTTTGAAGTAATTTAAGGAGTTTAATATATATCAGTATATATATTTAATGCTTAACCTCACTGCTGTAAAGAGCTTCAAAATTATATTGAAATTAATATCAGTATGTAATTAAAAATAACAAATCTATTAATAATTTTCTTCTATAATTCTTTTTCTACCGCAAATCCTGTACATGGATAAATTGACAAAAATACATGGAAATTGCCTTACTCTGCATCATGAATAATTGAAATAACCAATCCTAATAATTAAAATCATTAGATTGTCGAACAACTTGCCATGATGAATGTTCAGCATGTTAGTTCGTTAGTCCAGTAACTTTGTTGCTGAAGTCAGGTGTGTAATGAATTTGTTAGCTTTAAATGTAAAGTTTTTCCATGTGACAGACAACTGTCCAGGTCTATTACATTAGACAGAAAATGTACAGTTCTTTGATTTTGCATTTTAATACTGACAGACATAGCAGGTACTTGGACATCGCACTGTGGTTTGGAAGTCTTGAACAACTGCCCTCCCAGTTATCTTTAATAATAATGATAAACCATTTTATGCTTAACAGTTACCTAAGTATTCTTTTTTTCAAATTATTCTCATTTTTGTATTCCAAACCCAACTTTGGCAATTGTAGCAAAATAGTTTACCTTTTGTTTCATCTGACTAAAACACCTGGTTCCTCACAGGGTCATTAAATTTAGCAAGCTCTTAAACTGTCTTCATCTGACTTAGACTAAGGCCTAATGAGTCAAGTTTTGAGACAAGTGCCTAGACTTTTGCACATGTCATATTCTATGTTATTTTTTTCTAAACTGTCAAATTCAACAAAGGCATTATTTATGTGTTATGATTTGCAAAGGTATGCCATGTTTTTTTCCTTGTATTAACTTAACTTTACATAGACAATTAACAAAAAGTTATTTGTCCAGATTTTTCACATGAATGTAACCATCTTAGATATTACCCTGGATTTCATTACAAAAAACTAATTTACACAGTTTCTATTATGTTGTCATTTTAAAATTTATTTTCATTAATATAAGAGAAGAAAAGCTTTTTCAAGACGCTTCAATACAAAACTTGAAATTTCATTTGTGATATCTGTTGTACAATTTAGTTTACTCTCCTTGGTTATGTGACAAATTCAAGTGTTATAACCAAGAACTGCTGTCTAATTAATTGTTTTCAACAAAAAGAGACAAGACATTAGATGTTTAGTTTCCAACAGAAGGCATTTCAGTTATTTAGTAGGAATTACAGATGCATTGACAGAATGCAAAAATCATTAAAGGCACAATAAATCCATTTAAAAGCTCTCTCTCTCTATATATATATATATATATATATATATATATATATATATATATATATATATATATATATATATATATTATATATATACACACACACACACTAGAGGGCTCCACCCCCTGCTCGTTTCACTCGCCCACTCCGGGTTTAGTTTACCGGGTATACAATTTTTTAAAGAGATTGGAATTTGCATGGGAATTGTTACATATGCATTATTTCACTTTTACTTTAAAACTTTTGTAATAACAATACTTGTCCTTTATTTCCGGCCCCGTGCGTGTTTAAATCTTTCTTGCAGGATGTATAATGCTTCTGTTGTTGTGAAGGGCGCTGAACACACGCTAAGAAGATGCCATCGGATCATCTGCTGTCTATCTGCTACTGCTGCTGGCGAGCTTCGTGTTCTTTTGTCGCGCTGCATATTGATCATTTAAAAGCCTGTACAGCAGCTGTCCTTTTGCCACTTCGTATTCCTGCCACTCATGTTGTGGGGGCTGAATGCACGCTAAAGAGTTGCAGTTGGATCATCTGCTGGCGAGCTTCATTTTCTGCTTGTCGCGCTTTGCATTGATCATTTCAAAGCCTGCACAGCAGCTGTCCTTTTGCCACTTTGCATCTCTGCTGCTTGCGTTGTGAAGGGGGGGGAGGCTGGACGCACGCTAAAGAGAAGTGGTCGGATCATCTGCTGTCTTTCTGCTGCTGCTGCTGGCGAGCTGTGTTCTTTTTGTTGCGCTGCATGTCGATCATTCAAAAGCCTGTACAGCAGCTGTCCTTTTGCCACTTCGTGTCTCTGCCACATCGTGCTGTGAAGGTGAGGCTGAACACAAGCTAAGGAGTTGCAGTCGGATCATCTGCTAGCTTGTTGCTGCTAGTGAGCTGCATTTTCTGCTTGTCGCGCTTTGCATTGATCATTTCAATGCCTGTAGAGCAGCTTTCCTTATGCCATTTCGCATCTCTGCTGCATGCGTTGTGAAGGGGGCAGGGGATGGTGTATTGAACGCACGCTAAGGAGAAGCAGTCAAATCATCTGCTGGCTTCCTGCTGCTGCTGGAAAACTGTGTGTTCTGCTTGTTGTTGTTTTAAGAGCTGGGAACACATGATGTCTGCCTTCCAAAAGCATTCTAACAACTGCTTGGTTAGATGTCCATGAACTTGTTTTAAACGTTGTCTCATTGCCTTATCTCGCGGGATGTTAAAGTGTCTTGTCTCCCTAGTCTCTGTCCCAGTATTTTTTTTAATAATAGAGAGATATATATCTATATTTATATATATTTCTAGATCTGAAACTCTGTCTCTCTATCTATATCTATATTGAAACAAGATCAAAATAGGCTTCCAGCACTTTCCCATTATAAACTTGCAAAGGATTTTATAAATCCTACAAAGCTGGCATTTAACAGGTACGTTTTGAGAATAGAAAGTGATCACAGAAAACTATGCAAAATGTATTGCTAACATTTTCCAGTTGTCAAGACACAAGCACTCTAAATAGTTTTTGCAATGGCATCTGAAGGAATGTGGTATTGAAACAGTAACATGAATCTAACAACAAATTACAGCAAACAAATTACACTTAGGCCGGTTTATACTTTACACGAAGCGATGCATGCTGCAGCGGACGCTCCTGCTACACAAGCATTTTACTGTTTATACTTGTGCGTGTACTTTACAGAAATCTGGAGGAATCCACCAGGTGGCAGTGCGAGATATCATCATGGTGAGAGCAGGTTCAGCTTCGCTGTGTTATGAATTGCCTGGAACACCCATTAAATTTCGATGACACCTTACCGCAACATCTCTGAAAAGGATTTTTAATGATTAAATCCATCAATCCAGGAATGTGTCCATTCTAGCAAGCATTGGGCACGAGGCTGAAACAATTCGTGGATAGGCATCAGCTCATCGCAAGGTAAATACAAGCACTCACATACACTAGTGTCATTTTAGTGTAACCAAATCTGCATATCTTTGGAAGGAAACTGGAGCACACTGTGGAAATCCACAAGGAAAACATGCAAACTCCAGGCAGAGAATACCAGCGACGTGACTCCCTGTGAGACAACAGTGCTACTGCTCTGCCACCGTGTCATCCCATGTGTGTAATTATTAACAGTATTTATTATTTAAACGAAATTAACGATTTATCTGTAAAATATAACATATACTTTAATGCATTTCATCATGAAAGTGATATCAAGTATAAATCTTAGGATTCTAAATGTGCAGAGAGTTGGAATATGATACATTTAATGTGTTCTGTGTGGCAATCTATTGCTGTTTGCTGCTGCTGTCAGGTCAGGAGGAAGCCCTAGAAAAAAAAGATGGCACAGAAGACGGTATGTGAGACTTTTAAAATGTATCGTGTCATTACGATCGGGAATATGCAACGCTTGAATATAAAAGCACCATGATTGCATTTGTATGTCGGCATTTTGCTTCACCACATTGAACTATTCAAACATCAAGGCACACACATTGATCTCGGAGCTGCAAAGCGGCTTTCTGTCACACGTAGATAGTAACCAGAGACTCTGACATCACATTCCAACTTTTAGCACACTGTGCCCCCCGACTTTTTGCTGGTACTGCAACTCGCACACGCGTCACGTTAATTTCTGAGGATCTGCTCAAAGGACGCGTCAAATGAACATGTGGCAGCCATGATGCGGGCACGTACGTGTTCTGAGCATGAAGTATAAAAGAGCCTTCAGTGGTGTAACTTTATTTGCTCCTCCAAACAGTCAAGTATGTGGTTCATCTCACTATAAATTCCATATGGACTTTGTCAAAACAATCTTAATTTGAATTCCCTGAAAACAGTAGAAATGATTGAGGATTTTAGCAGACAAGCCTCACCTCTAGCAACCCTGGTTATAAATGATGTCACTGTCAACACTGTGGAATCATTTAAATTTCTTGGCACAGCTATCACTCACAATCTGAACTGGGATGAAAACACAAATATGCAGCGTATAACCTACATACCTTTGACAGCATAAAGTGAATAAAGTCTGGAGAGCTGCATTGTGCATAGGTAAATTCTCTAAATTGTTACACTGAAGGAATAGTCTGTGTCCCTAATTAGAATGTTATAAAATGTGTATGCCAATGGCAACATTTAATCACATTTAATTCACAATACTTCTCAGGTCAATGGCTCTGTTCCATCACCAACAGTTGAGGTATATATCAAGAAATAATCCAACTGATTATTTTTAACAAACAAATGCAATATTAATTCAAACAAGAAAAAGACAATTTCAAAATGTAAAATTAAATATTATTATTGACATAATCTTAAGCTAACATTTATTCTGTTCTATTGCCTGGTCAGAATTAATATTGTGTTGGTAACTGTCATCTTGATTAAACACCAAAACACAACTAGGTACAGTATATGCAAGACTTATACGTTTTCAAAGTGGTAATACTATATAAAAGCATCAAAAATATATTGGGTCTGATGGATGTGATTCTTTCCCACAAAAGAAAAGACATTTAATTATACAGTAATTTTCATTTTCAAGAACTGCTCTGAAGCTTTCAGGATGTTGGCAGGTGCAGTAGCATCCATAATCATCAAATGCCACTTTCTGGAATAGATTTGATGCCTGGGCTGGAAGCACGGCTTCTGAAAAGAGGCTTAAATGATCTTTTATTAAATCTGGAAATATGACACAATATGCCCTGGAAACTCAAGTTTGTTGTTTTTTTATCTGCCTTCAACTAATTTGACCTTGCTTAATGATCAGATATAATAGCCCACTAAATGACCACATAAAGGTTTCAGTCAGATATCTATGTTTCTTGATGAACTGAGGAACACTTATTTTATTATTCTGTGTAGAATTTTAAATCCCACCCAGGATTGATTCCTTTCTTGTATATGATGCTGAAAGAAATTGATAAAGCCTCCCAAAAACTACAGGTTCCAAAAATGGATGGAAATGTGCAGTTTATTTATCCTTATAAGGTTACATAAAACTCAGAAATACACGCACAATTGTTTTGATATTTCTACAACCATAGCACTGTCATCGATTCCTCCTTTTACAAACAGTGATGGAGATTTTACTATTGGACACATTTTCTTGCAAAATAATGCAACAATGTGCCTGTCCTAAATGCAATATGAAAAATGTATTTATTAGTTTTTTCAATGTGTCAGAATCCATTAAGAGGCACCTGGCTATGTGACCACAGAATACGGTGTATCTCACCACTGATCTTTAAAGAAAAGTAAGTCAAGATGCAATGAGATGACTTGGGAATAATTTGAGTTTAATTTTTGTAATATGAGTAATAAATTAATAAATAACCCTTGAGGAAATAATGCCACATTAATTGTAGTTTGAATCAGAAAAGTAATGGATAATTTTATTCTTTCTTTTGGGAACACCAGGACTGATGATCTTCTTCTTTTGGCTGCTCCCGTTAGGGGTTGCCACAGTGGATTATCCAAAATTGTTGTCCGCATATATTTTAAATGCATTTTTGATCTGGTTTCACAGGTCTAACTTACTAAGCCTGTCAATTATACTGGTCTCTGGGGTAACATAATTAATTTTTGTTGAACTAATATACCTGAGAAATTAGAGAAATTGTGAAAGTTTAGCTTTTTATGCCTTACTATCAAGGCTGTAGATTATTCTGCTACAAACACATCACAAGTGCAAATCACTGGCAAACTTTTTATTTACTTATCATAAAAAATATGAACAAATACAACATTGCTTGAATTCCAATGACTTGCATTCATAATACCACGTAGTGATGTACTTTGAACCTCCAGCTGATTTTATGAAAAATGTTTCTATAATTTTTGTTAAGTATGAGCTGATACACAAATATGGTCAAAACTGAATATATATTATATGAAATCTGTCTAGATAGATTGATTAATCTTGTAAAGTAAATAGTGTCTAATTGCAATGTGCCTTAAATAGAAAAATTCATTATTTTTAAAGATGATAACAAGGACTATGATTTTAAGAGTATAATATTGCTTCCATTTATCACAGTTCTTTGAGAAAAATTTACTTCTACCCACATCTATACTGCTGAACTTTTCAGTGAATTTAGATAGATAGATAGATAGATAGATAGATAGATAGATAGATAGATAGATAGATAGATAGATAGTGTCACACACGTGCGAGTTGGAGGCAGTCAAAGAGCCCAAAGGTGAGTGAAACATCACGAGATAAAGGGTTATCACGTGATGCTTACTTTAATCTCTCTTCACCTACAGAAAATTTGAAGAAAAATAAGAAGTTTGACTTCCGGGTTCAAAATGGCCGACACAACATCACTTCTGGTTCACTCTGATGACGTCACTTCCGGTTCCATCAATCCATTGCTTCTTAACAATCCTGATGACGTTGGTTCAGTTTCCCCGCCTCCAATCGTCACTTCCTGTCCCATAATCCATCCTGCTATATAAACGCCATCTTGTCTGCAGTTGATCATTCATTTTGTACTGAAAAGGTTTATGAATCAACCTTTCCTATCATTTGTCTGGACGACAATATACGGGGACGAACCTTTATTTTGCGTGGAAAATATTTTCTTGTGGAAGCATCTTATCACAATAGATAGATAGATAGATAGATAGATAGATAGATAGATAGATAGATAGATAGATAGATAGATAGATAGATAGATAGATACTTAATTAATCCCAAGGGGAAATTCACATACTCCAGCAGCAGCATACTGATAAAGAACAATATTAAATTAAAGAGTGATAACAATGAAGGTATAACAGACAGACAAGACAGCCAATAATTTTGTAGAATATTAACATTTAATCCCCCGGGTGGAACTGAAGAGTCGCATAGTGTGGGGGAGGAATGATCTGCTCCTTTGTCTGGAGATGATTCTGTTCAGTGGATGCGATGGATTCTCCATGATTGACAGGAGCCTGCTCAGTGCCCGATGCTCTGCCACGGATGTCAAACTGTCCAGCTCCGTGTCTACAATAGAGCCTGCCTTCCTCACCAGTTTGTCCAGCCTTTGATTGAGCATTTCCAGTGTTGGCCCATTTTGTCTAACATTTCTTTAGTTATTCAGTAAGAACTGGAGCCATCACAAGTATAGAATGTGACTATGAAAAAGTCAAACCACTTTTTTTTTGCCAATCTAAAGATTATACTCATTTAAACTGCTAAACTACTTTCATACATTGGCCAAAAGTATTGACCATTTAGATTTGGTGGGAATATTCAATCACCCAAGACAATGATATATAGATCCCCCCAAAAATATAATAAGGTTAAAAAGAAAAGGTCTTTTTACAATAAATTAATTAAAATAAAATAAATAAAAGTAGCTTTTAGAGGTGCACAGCAGAACTGATGTTCTTCCAGTGGGTATCAAGTATTATTAAACTTGTTTATTTTAGTTTAAGACATCAAACCTTACACCCTTCATTGTTCACAATTTATAAAGAAACATATTAATCCCTAAATATTATTTTATTCACAATACTTTCAAATACAAAAGCATAATCTTTATTTTTGTATGTTTTATGACCTGGACATAAAATGAAATCCTACACTGTACTAAAGGTTAATATTTCTTAGTGTCATTATATAAGTAGGGTAAGAAGTGACCCCAAGTTCTTGGAATTGATCTTTCAACTACTGTTAAAAATTCAATAACATACATTTGGTTCTGTAGATTTATAGCCTACAGTTTTTGTTCTTTTTACCACTGTTGGGCAAATATAATGAGAGAAATAACAGGCTACATCAGATTTTGACCAGAGATGGTACTGAAACAGGAAAGTGTTTCTGTTTATGATCTAATTCAATTTCTTCCTGCATAGATAATAAACCTCACATCCTGGTCCCACACTCCATTTTAAATTGATTTTCTAGAAAAAAAAATATGAAAAAAGTACATATAGATGAACAGAACAAAGAAGGGGGAGGTAGGGATATAATATGCAAGAAACGTCTACAGACAAAGGCTCCAATTCTACAGTATGCCTTCGTTTAGCTGTATGTGACTCTTGTTGGACCTTTGTGTCAGAATATAATGTTATTGTATTATCATGTCTGGGTTTGAATCCGGCATCCAGTCATTTTTTTTGTAGAATTTATACATTCTACTCATGACTGCATGGGTTTCTCTGTGAGTATCTTAGTTTTAATTCAATATCCGCAATCAAGTCAATATTAGGATAATTGCAGATTCCAATATGGTCTTGCCTGAGTGTACATGTGTTTCAATAAGTGGGCCCTGCATCTGTTTGTATAAGTGGGCCCATCGTGGCGATCATATGACAACTTTCCAAAATCATCAACAGTGAAAGTAATTTAAAATAGAATTTATTGCACAAAATTATTAAAAGTAGAACTTAAGCAAGGGAACTTATGGTCAACTTTATGTGGAAAATTTTATTAAACATCAAAATCTGTTTGGCTCTGAAAAACCCACCATAGTTGACTGTTTTTCTCCTCAGGCTTCACAAAGATTAATGTCATTAATAGTAGAGCCCATGGAAGTTTTAACAATGTGGAAAATGTAGACTATAGCATACTCATGTGATTTTTCACTGCTAACAAGATATTTTAAACTGTTTATTCATCCTGGAACCAGCAGGGGATAAGGCAATGCAGACTGATTTCTATTAAGCATTTCAAAATGGTTGAAAGGTATAATTTCAATTGTCCAATCTATTATAAACGTATTTGACCCTGGCAAATGATAAATGTTTCCTTGTAAAGGAATCTCTACTTTGCATTTATAACACTGGTATTTTCTCTTCTGCTGATTGCTAACTGAGTGACTTAGTCCAATGATCAAAATCACATTATTGACAATTCAGAGCAAAGACAAGCTGCATCCAAATACACTAATACTAGCAATAGTATTAGACATATTTGATGGCCTGGAGGAAGGCAAAATAAGAACTTTGCAATCTAACCACTTCACTTGTCAGATTTAAATTTTGACATTATGCTACAGCATGTTCCTTAAGCTTTGCCTAATAAAGTAAAAAAAAAAAAAAAGCTTATTACTTTAATTTGTCTGTAATATTTCAGGAACGCTAATATTATTTGCAGGAAAAAGAATACAATACCTGCAATTTACAGTTTATGCAGGATATATGTTTAAAAATGACATCCAATTACATTTTTACTGTATTTATCACTACAAAGTGATAAATGTAGATAACATTTTAAACTTACATACCGTATATCTTCCAATAGTAGCCCCGGCGTTTATTCAAAAAATTATTCAGACGGCCCGGCGTTTAAAAGAGACTGGCTATTATTCGCCTCGCAGACGGAATGGTGATGGGTAAACAGGGTTCATTTGGCAGTAAAATACGGTATGGTACCGTATTTACGGTCACAAAACGTAGGAAACAACACCAGACGAACATTTTAGGATTTAATGAAATTATCAGTACAGCAGTACGGTCTTATTAAAGCAGTATACAGTATGGTACTACCGTAAGCATTAAAAACAGGTACGGTAGACGTCAACTTTCTTGCCAATGATGCCACCAGCACTGGCCTGCACCAGTCCGAATTTCGCACGAAAGCGCTCATCAGCCCGACAAGTCCCCTGCGGAACATAAGGAAATGCAATAAGCTCCAAACTCACGCATATACGTATACATTACGACATGAGACTGGATAAGATACAATAAAGTACAGTACTTACCATCTACTCGTCGTCTGAATAGGTAGTGATTGCTTCATTATTTGCCAGTTCTTCTTCATCTTCCTCTTCTTGTGATGGCAATACAGGTACTCCTTGTTGTCGCGCAGTAATCAGTTTTATCAGGATTAACGTGTCGAAGATGGCATTTTCATGTTCTTTCCGCCACCTCTGCCCTCCCTGTAGGGTTATGATTGATGTGGAGATGAAAGGGCAAAATGTACACAAAGAAATTTCTTTTTGACTTTCTCGCTTCCTCGATAGCATCCGACGACAAAACATTTTTGACACGAAAAGGTACTTACCGTATGATTCACTGCAGGAGAGCGGTAGCCCAGGTGGTACGAAAAGAGGATTAGCGTACGAAAAATGCGGTGGGTCATTGGAGATCGGCGTTTACTACAGACCGGCGCTTAAAGGAGATCGGCTACTATTAGAGACCGGCGTCTATTTGTCGCGACATCTCTTCAAACCCGCCGTTTATTGGAAACAGGCGTCAATAAGAAGCCGGCCACTACTAGAAGATATACGGTATTCATCGTCAGTTTAGCATGGTGGAAATATTAGTGAAAATGTGCCTAAGATGACAAATTGAGTTTATTTACTAAAGAAATGGATGTTCTAGTCTTTTGAAGGTTTAATGGTTCAGAAAGATTGATTTTTGGATTTTTTGTTTTAGATTTTTACTTCAGAATTTTCATATTCCTAAAATGGTTTGGATAAAAATTCTCAATTTCACACTGTATGACGTGAAGCAACACTTTACAATAACAGAAATGATAATACCTGCTAGAAAAACAATTCTTAAAGTGTATTTAGCAATTCATAGCTACCATGACTAGCTTATCTGTAGGAGTTCATAGTAGTATATTTTAGACACAATCTGCCAGCTCAGCAATATCTACCAAAGAGGAGTGAAACAAGCTTATAATAGCAATTTGACTAGGAAGGGCTTTTAACGTTGAAAGTATAAAACACCTTTGAGAAAATCTCTGAAGTGATGAAGTAGATATATACGTGATATGGAATAAAAGCATTTAAAAAATATACAATTCTTTACAGTACAAAATAAAATATAAAAGAATTAATTTTCCTGTTCAATATAATTAGGAAAATCCGTTTTTTTTTGTTTAACATAGGTACAACAAAAAGTCCCGGGCTTTGGGGACAGTGCTTCTTAAAGCACAGTCAGTCACATGCTTACAGAAAATGTCACCAACTGACCTAACAAGGTCTATGAATTAACCCTGCCTTACTAGAATGAGCAGGCTAGCACTGCTTCCGCATGGATCCAGCATTTTGAAGTTTGCGGTTTCTCCTCCATCTGCATGGGTTTTTTTTTTGGTAAAGCAGTTTTACTACTCCAGCTCTCAAGACATATGTTAGTTTATTTGGTATTTGATACACTGTATTAACTGATGATTCTAAATTTACCCTTTGTAAGAGTGTGTGTGTGTGTGGGCCCTACAATGTACTGGCACCTCATTCCGGGCTGGTTGCTGTCCGATAATGTCAGGAAAGATTCTGGCCCCTCACAACCTCAAAATATGGTTAAAAGGATACATGGTTAATATGTCATTTTATCATCAGAGACAGAATAGGAGGAATATGTTAACTCCAAAGAGGACAAATTCCAAATAGAATTTAAAATGGAACACTATTGACTGCACTGACATGCCGCTTTACTACTAAAAGTGCAAAAGCAAACAGAAAAAAAGTTAATTTGAGATGATAGCAAGACTGTTTGTTTGTATGGTACACAAGGAATGGGCAGTAGCCATATAAATATGCATTGTGTTTAATATGTAAAGAACAGAAGTCTCAAACTATGTATTACTTAATTTTCTCAATATATTTTTAGCAACAGTGTATAATTGAAATGACTCAAAGCAAAACCATACAACACAGTCAGCCATAAGTGACTGTAAGCGGCCCAGGGGAATGAGATTTAGTTTTAAAATTTGAGTTTATATTTCATGCAAGAAAAGACAAGTCCTGTAATACTGCAAGGACAATTGGATAAGATCCTGCTGTATGCAATGCAGATTTAACAACATCATTTTTAATTAAATTATTAGTGTAGTAAGACAAAAGAAATGGAAAAACAAGGGAATGTGGTTGGAGCTAGAGAAGATGGTGTCATTTCATGTTAAACTCTTCTCGCACAAACATTGGTAGGATGATAAAACACAGTACCAGCAGGACTGGAGGGTTTTACCATCAGTAGGAAGGATCAGATTTGATTCAGACACCTGCAGCTTGCTTGCCTGACAAAGCTGATAACATTCCTGCTCTGATAAAGAAAACACCAGCAGGCAATCAAAAGCCAGATTTCCCTTAAGGGGCATTATTTTCTGTGCAGCCAGTTTTTTTTTTCTGTTTAGACACTCCACACTAAAGATTTTTTACATTTCAAATGGCAAACTAGAGGATAATATCAGACATTCTCAACATTCTTGACTTACAAATATGTTTTAATTAAAAGTATATAACTTTTAATCTGCTTATATACTCTTAAGCCCTGCGGTGGAGTGGTGCTCTGCCCAGGGATTGTTTCCTGCTTTGTGCCCTGTGTTGGCTGGGGATTGGGTCCAGCAGACCCCCGTGACACTGTAGTTAGGATATACCAGGTTGGATAATGGATGGATATACTCTTAAAGCCTGAAGTAGTTTAATATGTGTTTTTTCATCACATTCATTTTACCATTAATTTTCCAAACATACTTTAATTATAGGGAAGTGTCTTTTGATATATGCAACAAGCTACCGTAAATGTTCTGTTAGTCCATAGTAGCCATTGTGTTGTTCTACACTGCAGTTTCCTGGGGGAGCAACTTGAGTTCAAAAGAAGAAACAAACTTATCAGGAAAGCCTACTCCATCACAGGTTGAACTCTGGACACATTGAACGCTATTGTGAAAAATAGGAAGTTGGCAAATTTGGAAGCCATCAGGAAAAAAATCCCCTCCATCCCTTCCAGGAGGTGCTCTCTCTTGGAGCACTTTTAGCCACAGGCTCATTTCACCACTGTGTACTATGAAGCCCATCTGGGGGTCTTTTCTGCCCACTGTCATGAAGCAATTCAATGCTTTCTTCTGATGTACTTGTAAAGTTCATTCTGAAATTCCGGCATAATATACATTTATTTATTTTTATTTATTATTCATTCATTTATTGATTGGTTGACTGTATTTGTCCTGTGAGTTTGTATCTTTGTTGTTTAAGTTTCTGCTGTGGTATGCATCTCAATTTCCCAATGGGATTAGTAAGGTTTATCTAATCTAATCTAAATGAGTTTATATATACATTTTTACAAAATAATTTCTACAACATGCATTTTTTCACAAAATATATTTAAATTGATCAATTTTATAACAAATAAAAACAGAAATGCAAATATAACAATGTACCAATAATTTTTCTGTCAGTGTACCTAAAGTAGAAAAATAAGCTTTATATTGCTAGATCGATTTGGTAAAACAGCTGGAATACTTGATACTTCTACCTGTATTGGGGATTTTATGTTAATGAAATTACGCCTGCCTTCTTAAAAATTGGAGCCTAGCAATAGAACCATAAAAGGTATAATAAACATTATGCTGAAATGAAATACTTTAAAATTAAAAAAGCACAAACTAATATAAAATAATGTCTCAATATAGATACAGTAGAACCTCAGTTGTTGAATGACTCTTGAATAACTTGGTTCCTGAACATATATTCCGAACAAAAAATGCACCAGTTTCCAAACAGAATCTTGGCTTCTGATCAGGCAAACCAGCAACCATGTGCTTCGGGGCTGAGATGTACAGTGAGAGAGTATCAGTTATGCCGCAGTCTCAGATCATTGCGTACTTCTACTCAAATTTGAAGTAACTTTTCTTGAATTTCTTCATGTTTTGTTGTTTTTTTATATAAATTACTATTAAATAAGCCACCATGGGGCTGAACAAGGATAGTGAAAGCAGTTCTTAGAATCACGGTAGAGGTGAAAAGAGAAATCATTTCCAAACATGAAAATGTTGTTTGTGTCTCATAACTTCCTATGCAGTTCAGTATGGTGAAATCAACGATCAGTACTATACTCAAAAATAAAGAGTTAAACAAGGATGCTGATGTTGCAAAAGGAGTTCTTACTAAACAAAGATCGCAGACAACTGAAGAAGTGAGAAAATTGTTGCTGATCTGGATAAACAAGAAACAATTGGCTGGTGATAGTGTTTCTGATGCTATAATTTGTGAAAAAAGAGGACGATTACATGAGCTAATACTGATTTGTTCAAAGCTATTAGAGGGTTGTTCGAGAAATTTAAGAGGAGAAGTGCCACGCATAGTGTGATAAGGCATGGGAAGGCGGTGAGGTTGAACCAAGAAGTTACTACAATGAAACTGGCCTATTTTTGAAAAAAAATTGCCAAGGAGGGCCTACGTCACTCAGGAGGAAAAAACATTGCCAGGACGCAAGCCAGTGACGGACAGGCTAACTCATTTGCTATGTGGAAATGCAAGAGGGGACTTCAAAGTGTACCACTCTGAGAATCTGAGAGTGTTTAAGAAAAATAATATGATAAACAGTAAAGTTTATTGTCTGTTATATGGAGGGCTAATAGTAAGGCTTGGGTAACCAGGCAATTTTTTAAGGTGTTTATCCATGAAGTCTTTGCCCCAAGTGTAAGAAAATATCTTCAAGAAAAGAATTTGCCAACAAAATGCCTTCTTGTGATGGACAATTCTCCTGCTCACCCTCCAGGCTTGTAAGACAAGTTGGTGGGGAGTTTGATTTAATCACACTGAAGTTCCTGCCTCCTAACACGACTCCTCCAATCCAGCCCATGGACCAGGAGGTAATTTTAAACTTTAAAACACACTACATCAAAGCAGTGTTTCAAATGTGCTTTGAAGTGATCTCTGACACAGAATTAAAGCTCAGATGATTCTGGAAAAAGCACTTCAGACTCCTCCATTGTTTAAGTATCATTGACAAAGCCTGGGGGCAAGTGACTTATAGGACCATGAACTGGGCCTGCAGGAAACTTTGGCCAGAAATTGTAGAAGACAGAGTTATTGAGGCCTTTGAGGCTGATTTTGTTGCTGTTGTTGATGATAGTGTGTCTCTGGGTAAAAGCATGGGTTTGGAAGTTGACAATGCTGATGTGATGGAGTTAGTGGATGACCACAGGAATGAGCTCACCACGAAAGAACTAGAACACCTTCAGAAGGAGCAGGAAAAAGGCAATGGTGGAGGAAATGTCTTCAGAGACAGTGGAAGGAAGAGAAGATGTTCCTAGTTCTTTGATCAACAAAATCAGTGTGAAATGGGTGTGAGGCGCAAAGTTTTGTAGAAAGAAGTCATCCTAACAAAGCTGTAAAAAACCATATACATCATAAACCTTCCCAACGATAACGCCATGTCTCACTTCAGAAACAATTTAAAATGCAGTCAAAAACAAATTTCACTGGACTGGTTTTTAATGGGATAGAGGCCCGGTGAGTCTCTAGCAGGCTCGAGCAGTGCCAAGAGACATAAAAGAGATGAAGAAAAAAACCTTGAAGGACATTTAGCTGATGTTTTTATGAAAGGGGGCTCTCCTTCCAAACAATAACCTCTCCCCTTCCCCTTCCTCACCACCTTCCACTTATGCCATCAATTCTCCTCCATATAGGTAAAGTGAAATAAAATTTTCATCTACATTTGATCTATTCATTGTTTTTATTCTTTTTGTGTAAGATTGTTTGTATGCATTTCCATTGTTTTTTGCATATACTTTTATGCATGAAGTACTGTTAAAAAGGTTTAAATAAGCAATCATTTGGGAACGAATCCATTTTACATTAATTCTTATGGGAAAATGATTTCAGTTCTCAAACAAATCAACATTTAAAAATTAATTATGCTCGACAACCAAGGTTCCACTATAAATGTAGGACTTTACAAATCTGTATGGGTGTGGCCTCAGCTGAACAATTATTAGCAATACTGACTCAGTTTCAAGGTTCTATGTTTAAATCTCAGCCCAGCGACTACTTGTGTGGAGTTTGCTTATTCTTCCTATGTTGGCCTAGGTTTTTATTTGACAATTTTCCTCACACATCCTAAAGACTTACATATACAAATATCGAGTTAAATGAAGGCTTCAAGTTGGCCTGATATGCAGGTTGTCATGCTCTCTGAATAGGGATTGGCTTCATGTGACCCTGAACTCAATATATGGTTGGACAATACTTTCTCTGCAGGTGACAATTTATGAAATATAAATGGCAAACAGGATATCAACATAAAATTATATTTTCAAATATACTACTTAGGCAAAAAAGAGTATTACAGTATGTTTAAAATGATTATAAAACAGTGAATGAGAAATAAAAATTGATGACTTTGAAACCCACAAAGGAGAGCTAAGAGCTATGTGGTCTGTCCACATATTAAAGTAAATGTCCTTCTTTCATATGTTACTCAGTCTCTTCCACCTTAAACATAGAAAAATCATGATGGTATCTGACTTTGTTTATGATACAGAAACATACTAATTGTTCTCAAAATGAATCCACAAAAAAGGCAGTTTTTTGTTTTGCCATAATGAATATATTTACATAGGGATACTTAACTATGAGCATGACCTTTTACAGTTAAAAAAAAGATTCATAAACTGGCTTATGGTCAGAGAAAACCAGATGAGAAGAATCTCAATTTCATTCTACACTGTAGTTTAAACCTGCACATCTTATACCATCCATCCATTCATTTTCCCAAACCACATATCCAGGGTAGCACCGCAGCTGGAGCCTATCACAGCTATCATCAGACGCAACACAGCAACAACACCTGGACAGGGCGTCAATCCATCATAAGGTATGTATGCATGCACACATGCTAGCACCAATTTAGCAATGTCAGTCCACCTAACCTGCATGTCTTTAAACTGTGGGAGGTACTGGTGGGGCACCTAAAGAAAACTCACACAGACCTAGGGAGAGCATGAAAACTCTGCACAGGGAGCACCCAGAATGCAGATTTTGATCTCCTTACTGCGGTGCTACCATTGAATAACCGTGCCAACCATGTTTTACAACAATTTGTAAAATATATATATATATATATATATATATATATATATATATATATATATATATATATATATATATATATATATATATATAATGTAATAGAAAAATATCAAACAAGTTTAATCCAATTTATGACCATGATTATATCAGTAAGTAAAAGTACAATGTTATAAAACTGTTACGATCAGGCAGACAGATGCAATAGCTAAACATACTTGTTACTCTAATGAAAAAAACAAAATGTTATGTATGAGGACTTTGAATGCCTAGTTCTGTTGAAGGTGGTTTCTGTTGCTTTACTTATAATTGATATCCTAATGAGGAAGTAGTTTATTCACTCATTTTCCCAAACTTGCCTAGTTCATTGTGCCGGGGTATGTCAGTTAATTGCTGGACATGCTCATTCACATCTGTTTAATTCAGCAATTGCAGTAAAGAAAACCTCCACACCAGTAGAATGTTAAATTAAACTGGAGTGTTTTGTAAAAATGTAGACGCCGTTAGAATGTGCTAACTCCATGCAAGGTCTGGTAGAAATTGATCTCAAGACTGTACAACTGTACAGAAGGCAGGATTAGTAAAATGCCTCTTAACCTTAGTGAGCAATATCCTTCATTAACAGAATTATAACAAATTGAACTTTGTTATGGTATCCCCCTGTCTGCAGTAAGCAGACATGTTGCTTGACATAAACAGGCGGAGCAGAAAGTATTTACTGATTGTAAAGAATACTGTTGTAAAAAATTGAAAATCATATCATGAAGTAGTAGACTCCTTATAGAATGAACAAATATTTTAATAACATTTAAAAGAAGGATTTTCAGTTTATTTTAATCACTACCACATTCCATTCTGTGCAGCATTTTGGTTGCATTTACAAAGTTAACAGGCTTGTAGATTCTCACATTTTATCTCAGGTGTTCTCACCTTTCAGGTGGCAGAAGCATCTCCTTTTGCACATGTCACCTTAATATACAATATATATTCCCATTTAAAACTTTAACATGTTAGCTGAATGGTTAGATTTACCAGTACCAACCAGGACTGGTGAACTTTAATTGGGGAGCTGTAATTCTTTGTGCTTGCCTTTAATGTATTTAGTCTTTCAATGTTATCTTTCAGTCTGAACTACTTTTTTACTTGTAGTTCAATTTCCAAAATGCTAATAATCATACTAAATTAAAAGGAAAAGCATTATAAGACTACTGACACTTCAAAAGTAAACCAAGTCTTCTTGTTACACTCACTTCCATAATAGTTGTCTGGAGCATCTCAAGGTGGTTTTGTCATTTATTATTTTTATTTTTTGCCCTGAAATTCTCACAAGTTACCGTGAGTCAAAAGACAAGCCACATTCCCTTCATAATGGATAAAAAGTCAATCTGTGACGATATTATATATGAAGTAAAGACTAAGTAAAAAAAGAAGGCGTACTTTATTATTGTGTGCATAATGTTTTTGTTATTCCTACATGTCGTTGATATAATAAATGTGGTGGTCTGTTAGGACAAATAGGCAACTGCCGCTTGATGAGACCCAATATGAAACACATGTATTTGCAGTTCAGTCAATATTGTCTCAGAATAAAAAACTTGTCAGCTGGATGCAAGACAAATACATAATTAGAACACTAGTATCAAGTCAATATCTTAAAAATATTTGTCATAAAATCTCCATGCACTGTACATTTTCTATATGACAAAGATAAGCTCCAGACTGTACAAACTGTCTGGCAATTAAAGGTAAACAATAGATGGATATGAACAACACAAAAGAGAACATTTACATCAATTATTTATCGTGTCTGTCTATAGGAAGCACTATGTATCTGAAAATAACTCCAACAGTGAATTGGCAACCAGTATTTATGTAAAGACTCCGTGACCCTATAGTTAGGATATACTGTAGCGTGTTGGATGATGGATGAATGGATCTTCCTGCCTACCATGCTTGTCATGAAGCTGGTAACAAATAAGTTTATCATATCCACCTACCAATCCAAGGCAGTCAGTACAATTCAGGATCAGAGGGGGTCAAGAAAAAGTTAATAAATTCATATGGTAAGACTACGGGAAACCAGAGCCAATCCTAGGGGCAACGTGCAAAGACCATAACTGGGTGGCAATCTGATACAACACAGCATACAATCAGTCATTCACACAACAGCATTTACAGAATAATCTGGAGTTGCTAGTTAACCATAATCTGGGTTATAAATGGAAGCCACGGTATTTGGCCATGAAAGAATCTTGCAACTACTTTAAAAACACAGGAACTATGCCATCATTTAATCATTTATAATTTCAATAAATCCATATATGATACTTTAGCAAATAATCTAATTGAATTAAAACGTGCAAGCGAAAATAACAAGAAAACATTATTTTGTCCATAAATGATTTTTTATCAAATGTCAGCTATTTCTTAACCAAAATTAGTTATAATTTGTAAACATAAAGTTTGTATTATAATGATGATGTTTAATTTTACAAATTAATAACTTATTATTATTCCCATATACATTCATTTTCTCTTTTTCTAAATATACCACCTATTCCATTACAGGTTCAAGGAATACCAAGCCATTTGAAGGCAGCATTGGATACGGAGTATGCAATAATACTCCATTTCAAGGTAAGGCATAAGCGCGTAAACCTACAAAACCACTTACCAGGATAATTCAGAAACACTGACTCACCTCATACATACATCTTGGCTTTGTGGAAGGAAAACAGAATTACGCCAAGAATTTCAAGCAAATACTGACAGAATATACAAACTTTTCCATGAAAACAATAAGGCATAAATTTGAACTCAGGGTTCTACAGCTGTGAGCAGAAGATGAGCAGAAGAGTTAACCAATACACACAAATCATACTTCTAAAACAAGCAAAAGCTGATTCAAGTTCTTGCGTTTTATTGCTTTCAATGATTTGATTTAATTAATGACTCTTAAACCTGATTAAATCTATGCAGAATAACTACAATGTAACATAAACTAAATTTCATAATATAAACTACTTAAGAAGCCTGACTTTATGAAACTCACACTAACAGACATTTTAAAACAATTCTATATAAAGGGTGTGATGGATGGCCGGCCGTTTATCCTGGCCAATACCCCCAAGCCGCCAGGTGGAGCCCTCCTTGCAGTATGGAGGTCCTCAGAAGACCAGCTGGGCATCATGGACAATGTAGTTTTTATGCACAGCCCTGCTGGATGCCATGGGGGCCACTAGGGGACGCTGCAGGGAGGAATAACGGCTATTTTCCCTATGCCCTGGAAGCACACGTGGATAAGAGGAATGCCGTGCTTCCGGCGTGAAGATAAGGACTATTTACCCTGACCTGGAAGGAATAAGGACTTGTGGACTGTTAGGCAGAAGCACATCCGGGTCAGGGGGTATAAAAGGACTACGGGAACTTCCAGACAAGGAGCTGAGCTGGGTGGAAGGGTGGCAACGCGTCTGGGAGTGGAGGATTGTGTATTATTGTTATTGGTGATTGTTTAATGAGTATAGTGGAGTAGAGGGTGTTTTGTGCACTGTGGCAATTGAATAAAGTCAACATTTGGACTTTTATCTGGTGTCTGGAGTCGTGGACAAGGGATCAAGGGAGCGAGAGCGCCCCCTATCTGTCACAAGGGGTAAAAAGAAATGTGAAAAAAATGTATAATGTATTTACTTTGAACAATAGCAAGGATCACAAGAAAAATACTGCACAGTTTCTTAGGAATAAATATAATGTATAAAGCTGAATGTGTGTTTGGTATAATACTCCATCAGATTTTACACAAATCGCCCATTTGTAGAGGGAAAGACCATAAGCTATTTTTGGTTGTAAAATGTAGTCATTGGCCATATACTAGCAATGTTGAGTACACTGCATGTGTTTGAACAAAATGCAAATACATCCGCTGAAACTATCTCCGTCAGTTTTACACAGATTTCCCATTTGTATCAAGGAAAGGACTATACCAGTTTGTGCTCCCAGCCAGGTCAGTTACAAATCTCTCTATTATAAAAAGAAATCCTGGAAAGCAAAAGCAAGGTGACGATGCATGATCTTCTCGTAAGTTCTCAAAAGACATTTAAAAAACCCGCGAGACAAAAGAGACTTGCTGTGGAGTGTGTTGCGGGGACCGTAAACATGAGACTTTGTGCCAAAAGACTGTCCCAGGGCCATCTTGCGGGGACGTGGAACATGAGATTCTTGCAAGACACGCCCTACTTACAACAGATATCATATAAGAGCAGATCCATCAAAACAGTCAGTCATGTAAAAACATGTAGTGCACACAGATCCTGTGCTCTCAACACATATAACGCATATAAGGACAATACAGAGAATAGACATCCAAAGGCTTTGGAGAGAAAAAAAGGCAGATAAGAGATTATGAAACCAGTAAAATTCGAAAGCATTGCAGTGTCCCAGCCAGGTTGTGGGCTTTTTGTTTTTTAAGTGACTGTTCGGTCCGATTGAGGGAGGGCAGAGTACAGCACGGAAGACTGATAGCGGGGTATTGATTGATGTGGTGAGGGGGATGGGATTGGCAGGGGATGAGGGATCGGAGAGGGTGCTAGAAAGTTGTGTTTGGGGTTACGAAGTCAGCGATTTTTCAAGTAAAACTTTTATGACACTTTATCATGTCAGTCGCTACTGTATCAAAGAAAAGATAGAAAAGATCGCATTACCAAAAAACAAAAGGTGATTAATCATCAGAACCAGGTATAATTGAAAAAAGTCTTCTCACATTTGCATCATTCTTATGCACAAAACATGGATTTACACAATAATAGACCATACGCTATGAGAATCTGTGGTCCCGCAACAGTTAAAGCAACGACAAGTTGAATTTCAAAGAATACACAATTCGGTCAGGTGTATATTTATGATCACGGAGAAGCGATGCAATTTTAACAGGCAAAAAGAAAGGTAATGTATATATTCCGCAAATAACATTACACACCAAAGGAGATCTTGATATGCCATTCATATTAAAATGTTTAAAGTTTACTGTAAGAATAGCTTTTGCTATGACAATCAATAAATCACAGGGACAAACATTAGAAAAAGTATATAAAAAATATATTGTTTTTAATGAAGCTTTAAAGTAAAAGTGCAAATAATGAAATTGAAACAATTCCAAAGAAAAAAAAAACAATTGTATATCCGATTAACCAAACACAGGGGTTGGCGAGTGAAGAGAGAAGGGGACGAAGCCCCCTAGTGTTACAAAAAAACAAACATGAAACTATTGATGACCTTGCCAAGTTTTTTCCTACTTTATGCTTAATGATGTTCCAACTCACATAGCTGAACTGGAGTAAGATGATTTAATAATGGATGGAAGGATGGGCATATAAAATCAAAAAATGACTGACAGTTTGTTGCAAGACTGCCTTTACTTACAAATAGGTATCTCTCTATCACTCTACAAGTCATTTTGTAAAGCACTTTGAGCTACATTTTTTTGTTTGTATATGTGCTATATAAATAAATGTTGATTGATTGATTGACTTAAAAACACCAAAGTCAAGTTTTTGTGCCAATGACCTTGGGACAAAAGGGGAAGAAAGATAAAAACAAAGCACAAAATAAAATGTAAACATTTAAATAATATTCAAAATATTCTTAGTTTTCAAAACAGAACCTTAATTATATGCTACATTATATGTGTGTGTGTGTGTATACATACATATTGGCTGAACGCATGCTAAGGAGAAGCGATCATCTGCTGGCTTGCTGCTGCTGGTGAGGTGCGTGTTCTGCTTGTCGCTTGTCATTGTTTTAAGAGTTGGGAGCAATGAAGCATTCCTGCCAAAAGCATTCCAACAACTGCTAAGTTAGATGTCCGTGAACTTGTTTTAAATGTTGTCTCACTGCCTTGTCTCACGTGACGTTACAAGTGTCTTTTGCATGATGCCATATTGTCTTCTGAGAATATCACATCTTGTCTCCCTAGTCTCCGTTCCAAGATTTCTTTTATAATAGATTATATATATATATATATATATATATATTTAGAGAAATTAGAAAAGAAGATTTTGGGCAGACAATGTATGATTCTTCTACAAGGAGACAAAAACTGTGAGTGACAGCCAGTGTAAATTCCTTTAAGTTACTAGGGAATGGAATAAGATTTGGGAACTTGTTTTAAATGTTGTCTCACTGCCGTGTCTCGCGTGACGTTAAAGTGTCTTTTGCGGGACGTCAAATTGTCTTCTGAGAATATCACATCTTGTCTCCCTAGTCTCTTTTCCAAGATTTTTTTTATAATATATATATATATATATATATATATATATATATATATATATATATATATATATATATATATATATATATATATATATATATATATATATGGAGAAATTAGAAAAGAAGCTTTTGGGCAGACAATATATGATTCTTCTACAAGGAGACAAAATCTGTGAGTGACAGCCAGTGTAAATTCCTTCACTAGGAATGGAATAAGATTTGGGAAAGATTTTTCCTCCTAAACGCTAAATAAAACAAGTACCTATTTCAAAAGCAGAAAGCACTTGCTGCTGAACGATAAATGAAATGCCATGTGTTCACATCAATACCTACAATTTGCTGGTTCCTACTGACTCCTTCTGTTGTTAAGTACATGCCTAAAGGCAAAGCAGTCTATTCCGCAACTTGTTAAAAAGAATGTCTGAATGCAGCTCAGGAATGTGCAACTGGCAGGAAAGGCCCAGAGGCACCCCTTCTGTAAGGAATGTACTGATAGCTCACAGATAAAAAAAAAATCCAGTTTAGCCACATACCTCACCTGGATTGGAGCTGGTCTTAAAAGTCAAAATGGGCATTTATTTTTAATGCGCACATTCAATGAAAAAGGAACTGCATATCACACAAAAATTAGCAATGCAAATTTCGGGATTACAGTGCACTCCTGCAGAAATGTTTAGAATTGTAACTGGAAGCGTGAAAATAGAACCCTTACCAATGGCATAAATGGGAAACAGGTGATGAGTGGATCCATAATAACTATACACAAGACCTTGACAAGGAAGGATCAAGAGCAAGGACCACAATTAATCAAAAGGACAGGAATCAATTAATCTATCAATTAAGCCTTAACTGTTTAAAGCTCGAAATTTCCACCAGGACTAATAGTGCAGATAAAAGGTCATAGAAACAATCCTATAGCTCTTAGTTAATATGTGCTTGGATTTCCTACATTTCTTCTGCAGCTCAAATGCAAATGTAACAATAGTAACCTTTTGCACACAGGTGGAGCCTGAAAATTAAAACTTTTGGCACTCCTCTCAGGACTACCCAAAAAAGATATAAATCGTTTGCAACTAGTGCAGACTGCAGCTGCTAGAATCCTAACTAGGAAAAGAAAATCCAAACACATTTCTCCAGTTTTAATGTCACTACACTGGTTACCTGTGTCATTCAGAATTGACTTTAAAATTCTGCTTATGGTTTATAAAGCCTTAAATAATCTCGCCCCATCTTATATATCGGAATGTCTGACACCTTATATTCCAAATCGTAACCTCAGATCCTCAAATGAGTGTCTCCTTAGAATTCCAAGAACAAAACTTAAAAGAAGTGGTGAGGCGGCCTTCTGCTGTTATGCACCTAAAATCTGGAATAGCCTGCCAATAGGAATTCACCAGGCTGATACAGTAGAGCAGTTTAAAACACTGCTGAAAATACATTACTTTAACATGGCCTTTTTATAACTTCATTTTAATCTTAATTTAACTTAATCCTGATACTCTATATGTTCAATTTCCTCAAAATAACTATTCATGGTGGCTCTAAAATCGGTACTGACCCCTACTCTCTTTTCTGTTTCTTTTTCCGGTTTCTTTGTGGTGGTGGCGCCTACTCAAAGCTTCATGATGCTCCAACAATGATGGACGGATTAAAAGGCAGAAGTCTACGTGACCATCATCATCATCAAGCCCTTCCGTAAGAATCCTAAATCCAAAGAGGACTGTTTCATTTATGCTAGGTAGAATGCCCAGAGGGGACTGGGTGGTCTCATGGTCTGGAATCCCTACAGATTTTATTTTTTCTCCAGCTGTCTGGGGTTGTTTTGTTTTTTCTGTCCCCCCTGGCCATTGAACCTTACTCTTATTCGATGTTAATTAATGTTGATTTATTTTGTTTTATAATTGTGCCTTTCATTTTTCTATTCTTTAATATGTAAAGCACTTTGAGCTACTGTTTGTATGAAAATGTGCTATATAAATAAATGTTGTTGTTGTTGATGTCAATAAATATAACCATGTGTGCAGCAATGTTTTTTTATGTACTAAATTACTACTGTATTATTTAATTGCTCTGCTACGAGAAGATACTATTCCTGTTTCTGTGTGGTGAACAATTCATAGAAACTGCTGCAACAGTAAAAGTGTAAGTAACTTATAGTCATGTTCTCAAGTCAGGAAATATGTGGTCACAACAACAAAATCCTCACATAAAAATTTCAGTTTAGTGGCCAATTTATGACTTCATCCTGAATACATTTTTGAAACATTATAATGACCAAATGAAACTTAAATAAAAGAGGTTAAAATGAGATTACTTAACAAGGTTCAGACTCCATGGCCAAGTGAGAAGCAGTGAAAATTCAGAGATTGCAGGGGTAGTGCCCGTGCTGATCTGGATTATAGGAGTTAAAACATCTTTCTTTTCTTTTCATCCATGTTTTTAACTGATATGCTATGCCAATCTGAGAATTAGTACTTGGTGTTGATTCTACATTAATTTTAGGATTCAGTGCATATTTTCTTTATTATTTACATATTAATTTGACAATTACATGTTTTAATGTTAGATACGAATAATCACAATTCATTACATACATTTATGTGGTTAATCACTGGGACAAAAATTCGAAAAAGTTAGTTTATTTATTAGAGAGAAAGAAATGATATTCACTAACGGGCAGTTATATGTTGCGTTTTCACAATGTAACTCCAAACACAGAATCAAAATTCAATGCGATATTGACAAAAAGTTTTACAGTAAAAGTGTAAGTTTAAAAGGTGTTAATTTCAAAGCCAAACAGAACAAAAATGTATAAAGCAATGAATACCTCTAGCACAACATGTAACATAATTTTCTTTCAATTTATTATGTTTTACTATTTTTTGCTATGGTTAATTACTCACTGTAATGTAAAATAGTTAGGTCTATTATGCATATGTAACAATTCCCATGAAAATAACAATCTGTTTAAATTGTACATCTGCTTCTACATACGTAGCAGAGGCACAAAGTGGCTAATGCATAGTGTCTGTACAGGAGTAGGCAAGGGAAGCGAGCAGGGGGAAGAGCCCCCTATATATACACAGTATATACACATATACATATATAAATATACATAATCCTTTCCTATTGCAGCTCTTTGCTAGACATTCCATCACTAAATACTGTTATTAATTCAAATCATTCAAAGAGTAAGAGATAAAGACACAGAAAAAATAAATTGGCTTACACACAGACAACAACTGTAGCAATTGGTCATACATGCTTATTGAGAACTAGCCAGAGTAATAATCAAGGGTCTTCAGGTGCTGTTCAAAGAAATGTTCCGCCAATACGAATCTGCATGGACAAACTTGAACTGATTAATATAGTATTCATTTCAAAGTAGAACAAAAATCAGTAGCACTAGAACTAAAATACTGTTTGCTTTTAATTTAGGATCAAAACAAATTATTGAAGCAAACATTAGATTTTTTTATTTATTTCAGTATACCATTAGAGAAAGTCAAGCTATAACTGTGGAGCTTGCCCTTATTAAAAATGGATGCTATGACACCAAAAAAGTATGCATTTTTTTATTTTTTAGTCGGCATACTGTGTTAATCTCCAGGAAATTGTATTTTTAACATGACATTTGGGGGTCGTCCATTGTACAGCACCCCAGAACAAATTTTTAGGTTAAGGACCTTGCTCAAGGGCCCGTACACAGGCATTTGGGAATGGCTGTGACATCCTCCACTACTGATGATACCATACAAGCTAGTGACATCATAAATGTGTGAAAACCAAAGAACCAAAACAAAAACAGTAATTTCTTTTAACAAATTCTGAAAGGAGTATAAAAATGAAGATGCACAAATTATGTTATGTTAAATGATGATGACAGAAATTGGTTTCTTAACTTCTGTAGAAAAACACTACAGAAAAATAATAAAAGGTATTTTGACATTCAGTGATGGTGCTCTGGAACAATTATTTAAACCATTTTTAAGTGACCAGCATTTCAGCTTGCAGAAATAGTTTGCAAAGTTGCCTCATTGCCCCTCATTAAAAATACTGCTCATCAAATGCATACTTTTTAATTACTTTGAAATTTTTACTTAATTTATCTTCTAAATTCCATTATTGATTTCAGGGTTAGAATTTTACAGGGCCAATCTTGGAATTAATAGCTGCAATGTAGATATCAACCCAAGATAGGATGCTTGTCAATCATAAAGCACACACATTCTAATACTCAGTTACAGATAATCAATTTATTTTAAGTAAAAAGTCAACATAAACAGATATTTGTTTTAAAACTGTGTAAAGGAGTGTCAGGAGGACCAAAGGAACCACCAGTGAAGCCACAGGAAGGGTATAGTCTTGCACATAATTTAACCAAGAGAAGCACAGAAACCCACTGTGGCATGGAAAGAACACCTTGGCAGTGTAGTAAATTATACTGTGTCATGTGTATTGCTCAGAAGTGAAATGAGGCAGAAGCATCTCTATAGTTAAACTTGGTATGAACCAGGGAATATTTCCCAGGATACTAGACTAGCAGGGAGGTACAAAAGCCTTCTTAGTTATTAGAGGGCACAATCTTAAATGATAATGAAATAGATTGTGTTGTCAGTTTAGCAAAATAGGCAGTTTACAGACTATATGAAACACCAGAAACACATTTGGCGTTTCAGTCTTCACTTCAGGAGTTGAATTGAAGGCTCCCTGGTTAGAAGAAAAAGCCAATAATGAAACAGAGAAAAGTTGGAGTGCTTTGATTGTAGCAGGAAGATGTGCAGGTAAACTTTGGTGGGGATCAATGCTGTGATTCTTGGCTTTGTAATCCATTTCTTAATTTCTACTGTTCTGTTATTCTTGTAGATGCTATTTTGGTAAGATCAGTTTTATTCTGTTGGCCATCATGATTCTAGCTTGATTGGGTGTTTTGGTTATGTGACCCTGTGACTTGATTGCTCCCAGTTGGCATACACCCACTGAAAGGTATAGAACTGGGGAATAAGGACACATTAACAGCTAAGGTAGGTATAAAATAGTACGTTGTGCTTTTCATTCACAATAAAATAAAGCTGCTCAAATCAAAGTGCAGTTCAAATTCTTCAGTCAAGTAAATAAATCATCAAGAAAGTGTTCCAGGTTAAGGTTAAAATCACCAATAAATAAATAATCCAAACAATTAAAATCAAGGTTAAAATATTGTCAGGATCTGTATCTTTTAAAACTACTGTTGAGCCTGGGTGCATCCAACTAAAACTGATGCCTCCTCTGTACACCCTTCAAGGTATCAGCAACAGGAGATGTCCACCAGTAAGCACAGTCTTATCTACAGACTGGCTCCTAACTAGCATCACCACAGAACCGCCCTTGCGATACATGACATCATCACTGAAAGCATATAAAAAATGGAAGCACTGAACTGTGGCATTCCTAAAATGCAAGCCTTTTCAGTGTTTGTTTTATGTTAGGTTTATGGTGGTTTAATTGGGTTTGTGTTTACCAAAAGTTTTAAATACTTTTTTTTTAATTCTGACATTCAGTTTTCCTTGACCTTGGCCTGTCCATTTGACCACAACTTCTTGAGTGTTCCCTAATAACATTTCATCTCCTGATCATTTTAAAGCTTAAGGCCTATTCTTTCATTATAAATATTACATTCATCACATGTTGTAGTTAGGCCTATCTATGCAGCTAGGTTTCAGTTCTCCCTATTGATCCATCTTTGCTCCACCATGTCATTAATCTAGGAATGGAGAGATGCCACTTGAGCACTATCTTCTATTATAACTGGTATTACAATAAGTTATTATTTTACCAACATAGTTTCATTGAAATTAAAGTTTTGTTAGTAAAGATAGTCTGTACATCATATCAAAATACCAAAATAAGAAATGCCAAAATACAGTTACAAAAAATGCCTTTTGTAAGATAAGGTACACACTTTGAAATCTAAACACAATGATGTTTATCACTTCTCTCAGAAAAAAAAATTGTCTCATTCCAAAGGGACCACCAAATTCAAGGCTGAAAGGAAAGTCAAGGACAATTTATGCATACATGGCTCAACATTACTTCAAACTCCGGACTTACATTTTAAAAATACAAAAACTGTTGCAGAATTTTCAAACAAGCCCTTTGGAAATATCAGATTTTTCATAAGGCTTCTACTTCAAAATTCTGTCAAAATATCTTTCTACATTATTCCAGTTCATAAAAATACAAACATTTCACAAGGCATCAAGGCCCTGCCTTAGTTCACAGTTGGAGATGAATTCCAAAATATAGGCAAAGACACTGCTTCAGAAGAAATAAATCTGTTTATCACTATCAACAGTGCCTTCATCTTCCTCTGAAATGATTTACTGAGCTCCCCGCTGTCAGATATACCTGTTTCACCAGATAACAAAATGTAAAAGCTATAAAATTCATTTGTTCCTTTCCTTTTAATATAAAAGTGAAGCAAACTGATTTTTTTTTTATCTAACAAATATGAAGTGCCCTCAATCCAAACAAACACTGGTGCCATTCTTAAAGCCTGATGCACAAACTGCCCATGCGTGAAATACAAAACCTGATTGAGCATTCTCATTATACTCATTCATCACTCTAATTAGCCATAATCATACTTATCGTGAGAGAATGAAAATGTAGATCTGTACTACTGTAAGCCTCTTCGAGCTTGCAGATGTTAAAAGAGCTTTACCAACATAAACCTTGTTGTCATTATCTGAAGCATTCTGTAAATGTTGAGGAAGACAAATTTGCTTGAAGAAAAAATACTAAAAATCTAGCAAATGATCATCTTGGAAAAGATCACATCTGTCACATTCAGGAGCTCGGTATACTGCTGTAAATTCTCTCTACATGTATGGAAAATACAATATGCATATTTGTTACATCAAAACTGCAACAGACACTGCTTTTGCACACCATGTTTCCAAGTGGAACCTAGAGGCGTGAAATACAGCAAAATGTTTGTTTTCCTCTAAGCATGGCACATACCCACATAAAATTTACCAATGCAAGGCACCGAAAGACAGTTTTATAAAGAGGCCTTATGGCATGTTTTTTTAGCATAATTTTGAAATTCTACTAGAGAAAGTACATGTTAAATTATCAGCACCACAGCAGTGGTACTTCATTCACACATAATTCTTTAATTTGAAAAATGCTTTAAAGAGCTTCAAAATAAAATTTCCATGAATAGATTTAAATGTGAATACATAAAAAGTGTGCATTTGGACAATACTCCTATCTAGCAGAAGCAGCTGGAATACAGCTTAACTACACGTGTGGGTAGGGACATTACAATTATTGAAACTAGATGCAATTTTTTAAAGTTCAGAGTTAATTCACAAGTAATTTTCAAATTTGTGCATTGATGATGTTCTGTCTGAGTTGCATTAGGATACAAAAATAACATGTTACAGTTCCTTTACTATTTTTCTGTCACTCTAACATATCAGTTTTAATTAGATTATGAGAATGTATTTATTGATCCGTCTTTTATTTACTATCTCTTGAGGTCATTATTCTTTGAAGGTTTTTATTTTTTGGCTCCAAAAAAAAATACAGAGGCATGCAAAAGTCTGGGCACACTTGCTTAAAATGTCAGTTACTGTGAAAGTTAAATGAGCAGAAGATTAACTGATCAATAAAAAGCATAAAGTTAAAGATGACATATTAGATAGATAGATAGATAGATAGATAGATAGATAGATAGATAGATAGATAGATAGATAGATAGATAGATAGATAGATAGATAGATAGATAGATAGATAGATACTTTATTAATCCCAAGGGGAAATTCACATAATCCAGCAGCAATATACTGATACAAAAAACAATATTAAATTAAATAGTAATAAAAATGCATGTGAAAGCAGACAATAACTTTGAGTAATGTTAGCATTTACTCCCCCGAGTGGAATTGAAGAGTCGCATAGTGTGGGGGAGGAACGATCTCCTCAGTCTGTCATGGAGCAAGACAGTGACAAACGTCTGTCACTGAAGCTACTCCTCTGTCTGGAGATGACACTGTTCAGTGGATGCAGTGGATTCTTCATGATTGACAGGAGTTTGCTTAATGCCCGTCGCTCTGCCACAGATGTTAAACTGTCCAACTTTACTCCTACAATAGAGCCTTCCTTCTTAACAAGTTTGTCCAGGCGTGAGGTGTCTTTCATCTTTATGCTGCCTCCCCAGCACACCACCGCGTAGAAGAGGGCACTCGCCACAACCGTCTGGTAGAACATCTGCAGCATCTTACTGCAGATGTTGAAGGACGCCAACCTTCTAAGAAAGTATAGTCGTCTCTGACCTTTCTTACACAGAGCATCAGTATTGGCAGTCCAGTCCAATTTGTCATCTAGCTGCACTCCCAGATATTTGTAGGTCTGCACCCTCTGCATTGTTTATATACTATATATATATAATACCCTCAATATTATTTAATACTTTAAGTAGTACTAGGGTGTTGTACCGTGTAAGCCATTATGGATGTAGTGAGAAGTCTTGATTATGTGAATTTCCCCTTGGGATTAATAAAGTATCTATCTATCTATCTATCTATCTATCTATCTATCTATCTATCTATCTATCTATCTATCTATCTATCTATCTATCTATCTATCTATCTATCTATCTATCTATCTATCTATCTATCTATCTATCTATCTATCTAAGTCAAGCAACATTTTTATTCCCATTATTCACATGTACAAAGTATCAAAAAAATGAAAAGGGCCTGAAGCAAAGGTTTGGGAACCTGATATTGTTCATACTTAGTAACAGACCTTTGGCAAGTATCACAGCTTATAAATGTCTTTTGTAGCCAGCTAAGAGTCGTTCAATTCTTATTTTTGGGTATTGTTGCCCATTCATCCTTGTGTAAGACTTATAATTTTGCAAGATTCTTGGACCATGCACTGCTCTTTTGAGATCTATTTATCCACAGATTTTCAATGATGTTTACGTCAGGGGACTGTGCGGGCCACTGCAAAGTTGTCAGCTTCCAAAATTTGCTGCCATATATTTGAATCCATTCTTCCCTCTACCAATGACATGTTTCCTGTGCCACTGGATGCAACACAAGTCCAAATCATGATTTATCCATGGCCATGCTCAATAGTTGGAGAGGTGATCTTTTCTTTCCTGGAATTTGGAACCCTTTTTTTCTGCAAACATGCCTTTGCACATTGTGGCCAAAAGGTTCTATTTTGACTTTTATCAGTCCACAGGACTTGTTTGCAAGATGTGCCTGGCTTCTTTAGATGTTCATCTGCAAAATTCAGGTGATGAATTTTCTAGCTAAGATGCAGGAAAGGTTTTCTCCTGCTGACTCTTAGCATGAAGGTCATACTGTAATTGTTCAAGTGTCGCTGCACGGTAGAACAGGGCACCACCACTCCAGAGTCTGATAAAGCTTCCTTGAAGGTCTTTTGCAGTCAAATGGGGTTTTTTTTATTTGCCTTTTAGCAATCCAACAAGCAGTTTTTTCAGAACATTTTCTTGCTCTTCCAGACCTCAACTTGACCTCCACCTTCCCTGTTAACTGCTTTTTCTTAATAACATTACAAACCTAGGAAACAGCTACCTGAAAAATCTGATAGGCAACTGCTTAGAGAAGCCAATGCTTGCTGATAGCTGACAAGGTTTGAGAAGTCTGAGAATATATACATCTTTGCCATTTGCTTTACCTGGGTTTTCCCAACAATGACTGTGAACAAGCCAGAGCCTTAATGAGCTAATTAAGGTCTGAGACCATGGTAAAAATTATCTAAGACCTAAAATATCTTGGGGCATCCAAACGTTTGCATGGTGCTCTTTTCCTCTTTCAGATTGGGCGGCCAGGACAGACTTTACTATGGCATGGCCAGAGGTTAGTGTGTCTAGTTGACCAAGGACTCAAGAACTGTATTGTGACTATGTTCGAGTTTGTCTTAGTGTCCAATAATTCACTGTGGACCCCAGAGGTTGATTACTACAGGGATTCTTCTGAGTAGAATTTTTGTTTTCTTCTTCACCGTTGTCAACTGGCCATAGTTAAACAATTAATTAATGGACAGATATTGTTGGCTTCCATTTATACAAATCAGTGTCAAATGTGTTTTTTTAAAGTAACTATTTGCTCTTTAACTCAGCAACTAAATTTATTATCAATATTATGAATTTATCAACTTCCAAAATAAAATGTAAATATTGTAAATTGCAATGACGAGGAATAAGAAAGAACACATTAATATAAATTTCATTGTTTGGAGCTTTATTATACTGTAATGTTAAGATTATAGGGTTATTCACTTAAAACTACTCACTTTACCTGTTACTAGTTTTAATGTTGTGGCTGACTAGTGAATAAGTCTTTAAATAAGAAATTAAAAAAAAAACATTTTAACATCAACAAAATCACTACTTGACCATCCTTTGTAAATTAATGAAAAATACATTACCTAATTTTACTTGTTTTTTTCTTTTCTTGTAACTTTCCTTTGTCATCTTATAAATCACTTTCAGCTACATTATTTATATTAAAATGTGCTATAAAAATAAATGCTGATGTTGTGGCTTAGAAATCCTCAATCTGTGAAATGTTATGATTTTTATATATACTGTAATGCCTTTGACAAAGTATCACATTGCACTTTACATATACAAAAGAATACAATGAAAAACACAATATTAAAAAGTAGATCACAAAATATATCAATTGCAAGAAAATGTCCAAAAAGATAAGGAAACATCCTAAATTAATGAAAACAAAAGTGGGATTTTTAGGAAGACTTTAGATAGCTTTTATCACCGGGTTCCCTTAGGATTTCTGTTTGATATACACTGAAATAAAAGTTTTAAAATGCCTCTAAAGCTAGCAACCCCTGGTTATGAACAATGCTTAACAAGGTAATGCAATTGAAGAGTACATTTACATCACATCAAGTCTCAAGTGAAATGAATTTGCATGTTTTTTGTGATAAAATCGTGCTCTGGCAGTGTATCTCAATCAGTACAAAGCTTCTGGCATGTTTAATAGACTATTTAGGATGGAGGTAATTTGGTGGAGCGGTCCTGGTCTCATGAAGAGCACTCGATCACTTGGAGCTCTAGGCTAGTTACAAGCTACACATGGTGATTATTGTCTCTGTCAGCTTTTTAAGTCCCTTTTTCCTTCAACAATAGTCCCACAGTGCATTGTTCTGAATTGCAACCTCAGGCAGAGCTGCCTTTAAAACCCTGTTTGGCTCTGAAGCCACTCTGTGGGAAGGAATGTGGGCTGCACTGCTTAACAGCTTCGAATCATATTTTAAATAAAAAAGTAATAGCCCTATTTGCTTCAAGGAAAAATCTGCTGCCCAAGACTCAGCTTGTATAAAAAGGCAGAGCCCACGAGACATGATTACGTTTTATAAAAGGGATAAAGAAAGAAATCCATTTTTTTTTTACAATTCGCAGACTCAATTTTTCTTACAATAAATTATAGTATAATCTCTTTTGTGAGGAACAAAGGTTTTAAAAATATATTACTTGGACTACTTTTAATGAAAAATATTCTTCAAAGAATGCACTTAGCTAGTACCATTTATGCTCCCAGGCCAATACGAATTTTCACACAAGTGTATCACACTGTTTAGTGACCTACAACATGTATACTGGGAGTAATACAGAGCAGCCTTGATACGGAAAGAAGCATTTATCTTTTGGACTAATGTAGGAGGGAAAAAATCCAAACCACATACATTGGCTTCTAATAAAGTTAAAGAGCGTTGACTGTCTAACAACCTACTCTTATGCTGACAAATTTCTTACCTGATAATGAATAAAGTGACATGTGAAGTTCTTCCCTTAAATAATGCTTTAAAACATTTACACCTAGTGGCGGTCCCAGGTCTTTTTATGCCCTACAAGAGATCATACAAGGTACATCCCATGTCTCCCAACATTTGCATGTCATGAATACAAACTTACTACTAAATGTTGGAATACTGCTAGCACGCAGTTTATTGAAATAAATTACTTCAGAATTCAGTAAGAAAAGCACAACTTGACAGCCACTCACTTCTTGGGCTCCATTCAGGTAGAGACATGACATGATGCCACTACAAACTTGAACGTCATTTGGATAAGAAAATGCATTGTTGGGGTAACTGGAGAATGCTGTGTGTATGACCGGGAGTTTATGCACATCCAATCATTTGTTGCACTAGGCATTTTCCTATACTGACTGTGTAAGGAACTACCAGTGTTTACACCTTTCATGGTACTTACACAAATCATAAATGTAGAAAAGGATGTAAACAGACTTACTACAAAGGCAAGAACATACTGCAGAAATGTGGCAGTGTGGTGTAGTGGTTAAAGCTTTGAACTTTGGTCTTCAAACCCTGAGGTTGTGGGCTCAAATTCTACCACTAACACTGAATGACCATGAGCAAGTCACTTAATCTGCCTGTATTTCAATTTAAAAAACAAAAGAAATGTAACCAGTTGTGTCTCACATATTGTAAGTTGCCTTGGATAAAGGTGTCACTTAAATTACAAAATAATAATTAACACTTGTAAGTGGCACATGGGATGGACGGCATCCTGGCCAGGGACCAGAAAGACCACTAACCTGGACGGGAGGCCCAGAGGGAACGTAAAGGCATCCCCGGCAGTCCTTTGAGCCTGCTGGAGCTGTGTCTTCAACCTTCTCTGCTTTAACAGTGTTGCGAGCTTTTAGACTTTGGCTGCACTGGCTGGTGCACAGGTGTAATTTATGTGGTTGCAATGACAAGACACTACAGTGTTATCCCCAGAATTGTTTTCCAGCCGGGTGGCATGAAAAAGTAGCCAGGTGGAACAGGACGGGGAAATTTGGTGGTGGAGAAAATTAAATGTGCAATATTTTTATTATTATTTATTATTTTCCAGTGCTCAATATGACTTCCTTTTTTAAGGCTAGACACTTGTGCCAGAATATTTTTATTAAATTTAAAAAGTATCCAATTCAGGATTATGCAACCCTAACAAAAATTTTAAATAACAATTGTTATGACATAAACCAAGAGTCACAAGTATTGTCGCTATCGGGAAGAAATGTGAAAACAATGAAAAAAAGTATGGGAAACCTAATGAAGAAATATTTAAAAATATTCTTCAAAGCCAACCTGCATATGCAGAAGGTGTCTTCAGTTAAATATTTATTCTTTTTTCTCCTAGATGCCCAGTTGTCTGCAGCTTTCCCATAATCAAAGTCCCCAGGATCTGGGCCCTCCAAAGTCATGAGACAGCATCTAGTGTCACTGGCCATTTTCAGCTTAATCTGGGGAATGTTTAGAATATTTTGAATTTCTGTTAAACCAGCCATCCTAACTGAAGAATTTTGGAAGAAATAGAACAGCTGCCTTAAGATGTTGTTCAGTTTTGTTAATTAAGGTACAGCAGCTGCTGCTTGGGCACTTGCAAGGGCCAATAGGCAGTTTACACAGTGGCAGTTGACCAGAGCCACACCTTTCTGTTTCCCAGTCATAACAGCAGCTCGATCTGACCCTAGTCTAACCAGATTAGTAGTTTGCAAACCTAGAGCGTCCAAAGTCTCACTCAGTGTGTTGCTTATAGTCTCCGCTTTGCCATCAATCATATTGCGGGTTGATACAAAACTAATTCTGACCTCTTTAGTGACCTGGCAAACATATTTAATGTAAATAATTAACTGAGATGTCTGTAGTTTCATCACACAGAATACTGAAAAAATTTTCTGCGTGCATATTTTTCAGTACTAGGGGGCTCTGCCCCCTGCTCACTTCGCTCGCCCACCCCAGGGTTTGGTTTACCGGATAAACAATTTAAAGAGATTGTTAGTTTCATGGGAATTGTTACATATGCATTATTTTAACTTTTATTTTAAAACTTTTGTAAAGGCAATACTTTATTTCCGGCCCCGGGCATGGTTACATCTCTTTTTCGCAGGATGTATAATGCTGCTCGCGTAGTGAAGGAAGTCCGGCTGAACACACGCTAAGGAGTTGCCGTCGGATCATCTGCTGTCTTTCTGCTGATGGCGAGCTGCCTGTTCCGCTTGTCTCAATGCCTGATCATTTCAAAGCCTGTACAGCAGTTGTCCTTTTGCCACTTTGCATCTCTTTCGCTCGCGTTGTGAAGTGTGTGTGGGGGAGGCTGACAAGGTTTAGTTTGGCTGAACGCATGCTAAGGAGAAGCAGTCTGATCTTCTGCAGGGTTTTTGCTGCTGGCGAGCTGCATGTTTTGCTTGTCTCTTGTCGTTGTTTTAAGAGCTGGGAGCACATGAAGCGTGTCTGCCAACAGCAATCCAAAAACTGCTAGGTTTAGGACTTGTTTTAAATGATGTCTCACTGCCTTGTTTTGCATGACATTATAAAAACAATACTTGTCCTTTATTTCCGGCCCGGCGTGGTTAAATTTCTTTCTCAGGACGTATAATGCTGCTCGCATTGTCAAGGGGGAGGAGGGAAGGGGGGCGGATGAACACATGCTAAATGCTAAGGAGGTGCTGTCAGATCATCTGCTGCTTTTCTGCTGCTGTCGTGCTGCTATCAGTCTTCCATGCTGTACTCCGCCCTCCCTCAATCGGACCTAACAGTCACTTAAAACAAAAAAGGCTTCAACCTGACTGAGGCACTACAATACTTTTGAATTTTACTGCTTTCATATTCTTTACTTTTTTCCTGCATGTGTATATCGCCATCGTTTGTTTGAGCCTTTCGAATTCCACTGCTTTTACTGTATAATCTCTTATCTGCCTTTATTTCTCTCCAACGCTTTTGGGTCTCTTTTCTCCACGCTGCTCTTTCTTCTTTGCTTAGTCGTTGACATTTCATCTAGAACGTACTGTTCTTATACGCTTTATACGTGCTGAGAGCACAGGATCTGTGTGTGCTACGTGCCTTTACATGAGTGTTATTTGATATTGTTTGCGTCTTGCTGGTCTTTTAAGTGTCTTCCAAGAACTTCCAAGAAGTTCACGTATCGTCACCCTGCTTTTCCTTTTTAGGATTTTTTTTTATTATAGAGAGATGTTAGATTTTATTTCTGATGCTAAGACATCCAGCAGCTCTTGCATTATTCTTTCAGAGGTGTAATGTGCATTTTTACCAACATTGAGATGTTGTAAAAAGGAACAATCCATTTCTTTACAATATTCCAACAAATTTTCAAACAATGTTGTATGTGGCAACTCATTTTTTGCCAACCAATGCATGGATCTTAAAGCTCCCACAAAGGCATCGCTCAAAGTTATTTAACACAGATACAGATCTTTCAATTTGACCAATTCCATATTGTTCCAGTACACGCTTTCCTAAAAGGTCAGCAGAAGACTCAATATGCGGTTTTACTTTTTTCATGGTCCAGCAAGCTTTCTTTTCGAATTCTTCTGCATGGCACGTTTACCCAAGGTAACTCCCTCCTTGGGTGGTGTTTGTTTGCATATTTCATGCACAATGAGCACCACATACCATTTTCTTTGACCATTAGCCAATTAATTGTTTTTTTATGCCGGATAAGCTGTGCTTAGATGTATCAATTGGCAGAGTGTGTGCTGAAGACATTTCCCCTGATGGACCAGCTTCTGCAATGTCTTTGTCTGAAATTGCCACATCAGGAGTTGACGCTGCACCTTCATTAGTTTGTGGGGTCTCTTTTCTGAAATAACTGAGCAGTGTTGTTTTCTGAACACTTTTTTTGCTGATGTTGGTAAAACGTTTGGAAAAAATTAAAAGTACCTATGAATAAGACTTTTGAGTGGGAAAGTGACAGGCTGTTGGATATTCAATTCACACTTGCACTACGGCAGGTACGCATTCTCGACATTTCCACTTTAATCTTGACGCTTATGTCGAGAATAAAGTCGACATTTCCACTTTATTCTGGACATTTCTGCTTTATTCTTGCGGTTTATCTTGAGATTAAAATCGACATGTTGACTTTATTCTCGTAGTCATTAAAGTAGAACATCGTAAACTAAACTTCATCTTAAAATGAATATTTAATTTACTAGAGTTTCTCAAACCCCATCATAAGTTATGTAGCACATTAAATGCTTTGTGTTAAGTGTTCCCCGACTTAGTTGTTAATCACTACGCACTTATAAAACTGACTTCCTCTGCATTAAGAGGAGGTACAGGCAGGAATCACAACACAGAATACATTAATTTCATGATATTCCTGCTACCTGAACATTTACAATGCTAAGATCAATACTTGATATCATTTTCATGATGAAATGCATTAAAACATATACTAATCATGTGGGGGCACGGTGGCATGGAGGTTGCTCGTATTCACCCTGTGATGAGCTGGCGCCCCATTCAGGATTTGTTCCTGCCTCACACATGATGCTTACTGGGATGGGCGCAACCCTGAATGGACGGCATAATTAAAAATGTATAACAAAGATTTTTTAAAGTTCTGAACACTCCGAGGTGTAAGTTTATAACTAGTTTTAATTTCACAAAGACGTTTAGCGTGTGGTGATTGGTTATGTGAAGAAAGAAAAACGAAGGATAGGAACTGGGGTTTTGGTACGTCAGATAGAGACAGCACACATGCAGTAAAGAAAGCCCGCTCTGAAGAACATCCATTGAATTCTGTGTTCGTGTCTCCAACCACCAGATCACGAGCCCAACATTTACACAATATTTAAGTTAAACCTGTGTGATACCCATTCATACATCCAGTTTTTTGGAGCCTCGTCACACCTGCCATAAAGTTCTCTACACTGAACTTACACCTGGGGACCCCTTACTGCGAAGGAGCAGCACTACCGCCACACCACTGTTCATGTTTAATACCTGCCTTGATGCACTTCATCATGAAAATTTTATCAAGTATTTATCTTAGCATTGTAAATGTTCAGAGAGCAGGAATATCATGAAATGAATGTATTCTGTGTGGTGATCGCTGCTTGCGCCTCCTCAGTGCAAGAAGAAGTCAGTTTAAGAAGCAAGTAATGATTGACAACTCGGTCGGGGAACACTTAACACAAAGCGTTTAATGCACTACATTAACTTATGACTTATGATTAAAATCTAGTAAATTAAAAATTGATTTATAGATGGAGTTTAGTTTACGACATTCTAGTTTAATGACAAAATAAACTATGCGAATAAAGTGGAAATGTCGTCTTTAATCTCAACATAAACGTCAAGATTAAAGTGGAACTATCGAGAATAAAGTCAACATGTCGACTTTATTCTTGACATATAGTTTCTTTTTTTCTTCACTTTGTCCATATTTTTTTTTTCTTCACAGTAGGCCCTAATACACTTCCGTACAAAACCCTCAGCAATTCAGTGACAAAACTTTTGCTCAGGACACAGTGTGTGCTGCAAGGGTTTCTGCAAATTTTTTGCAATTTGAGCAAATATAAGAACAGCAAATGGGGTCACTTTAATAGGAACCATATTTATATTGGTTTGCTATGTACTGAACAAGAGAGCTGTTGTATGCTCAGCAGCACTATACAGACTGCACTGATGCTGAGAACAGAGGCATCACTTCCTGACGCCCTTTTTCTGATTTCTGACAGGCTGGTTCAGCTACACTTTTTTTATTTTATCAGTCCTCCCTCTCACCCGCCCACCTCCACATCCTCTTTGCTTGTGAACTGCCACTCCGCTCCCGCTATTAGCATGTACAGCCCCCTCTCACCCGCCCACCTCTCCATATGCCTTGCTACTGTATTAAGCTGCTCCGATCCCGCTATTACCATGTACACCCCCCTCTCTAAAGCCCACCTCCCCATACTCTTTGCTTGTGAACTCCGCTCCGCCTCGTCCCCGCTATTAGCTTTAGCATCGAGTGATTGGCAACATCCTGTCCCGCGCCTCTCCCCTCGCAACTTGCGATCCTGCTTCTAAAATATTTGCCCACCCACCCGCTTGTCCCTTGCCATCTCTGCAGATCTTTAGATCTGCCTGTGCCTTTAGATCTGTGGCTGTCATCTCACAATGTCATGCGAGATGACAGCCGGGCACTCAACTGGCTAAAAGACGTAAGGGAGAACACTGACACTAGCTTATATTATGTGGACAAAGAGCAAGTTGAGCTCAGTTTGAAAACTTCATACTTTTTAAATAAAAAGTGTTTCTTATACTATGTGAAATCTAATCAAATCCATGCGAGAGGAGGTTTAAATATTTAAAAATTTCAAACAATAATCAAATACTGTACAAAAGAAGAACGCACTTAAATAACTATGGTTCTATGGTGTGGGGTCAGCTACCGATGGTAGCAAATAAGGCATTATTGCACAGTGTATGGAGGCATTATAGCAAGCTCCCTCAAGTGCTGTTTGGTTGTCTCTGTCCCAAGGAAGATGCCTTTGAGTTCTTTTAATTTGAAGGCAACTGTGAAGTTGATAAGTTTGCTGCGTGCTAGAACAAAAGCTCCAATACTGAATTAAGTGCAAATACTGTTCTTTGAAGAGCTAGAATAAAGACCACTTTGTCCAATTCTCTCCTGACTATCTTTTTAAAAGCACTTGCAAGTTGCCTAGAAAAGTTCAATTCCCTTTTACTGTGTATTCTAAATGAACATGTAACTGAATTGACCTTGACAATAAAATGTTTTAAATAATAATTACATTTACTATTAGTCAGTAAAAGCTTATATTATTTTATTCCTGGAGATCCACTTCTATTTTTTACCTTAGTACAGTTCTGAAGGTTCAATGGTTTAGAGATGTTAAAGATGGCATGACACATTGAACCATCTTCCCTAAGGATACAAGTGTTTACAAGGCAGCCTGTCCCTTTTCATTTCAACTTGCTTCCCTCACGGGGACAAGCAGTGTCAAACTCAAGCAAATGGAAAGCCAGCGATGTGTGCAGGATACCACAAGCATGACATCTTTCCTCTGCTCAGAGAGACACACTCCATGGGGCTTAGCAAATACAATACAAGAAACCTGAAGTAATTTAAGGGGAAGCACAGTATTCAAGACTTTTAAGGATTTGACAAAACATTTTTCACAGGTTGTTTATTGGTTAAAGAGGACATTCTAGGTAATCAATCCAAAATTTAAGTCACTATTAAAACCAGAATAGTCCAATTGTGTTAGAAGACTACACATTTCCTGATATTTCATCAGTTTTAATTTCAGTTATTGATTTGATTCATCACCAAATGTTTGCAATTTGTTATAACCTTTGAAGTGTATACATATTATTCATCTACCATATTAACAAATTTCTTATTTTAAATTCTTAAAGGGTGTAACCCTGATTATGCAGTAGAGGATGATATTTCTCATCAATCTTCCATCTCTATTTTGTAAATGTCATAGTTTTCCAAAGCTCGTTTCAAAAATTAATATTGCAAGGTAACCATCTTACTAAAATGTGGAAACATCCATCCATCCATCCATCCATTATCCAACCCACTATATCCTAACTACAGGGTTAAGGGGGTCTGTTGGAGCCAATCCCAGCCAACACAGGGCGCAAGACAGGAAACAAACCCCGGGCAGGGCGCTAGCACACCGCAGATGTGTAAACATAACAAAGTCATTTTGTTTACAGTATTATATACATATTAACATGTATTCATTAATCTATTATTTTGGCCTACAGCATACCTATTGCCATATGCTAAGAATAAAGATTGACTAATTTATGAGACCTTTATAAGCACTGTGATTTCATAGATCATGTAGTTATAACACTATAAATGAGTAAACCCATTTTTAAAGCAACTGACTTCTTGGTTCACAACATATTAATTAGATTTATTGGTTGTTTTCATAAACAGAGTGTTAACAAGTGTAAGTTCCTTGACATTACCTAAAGCTTAATTTACAACCTATGTGATATGAAAACTGAATATCAAACTAGTGCAGATAATAAATCACCTGTCAAGAAAGTACTGCATAGAAAGTGATGATTTCTTAAGAAAATTTTGTTTTTTGAAAATACAAGTAACACTCAGTTATTAAACTCTTGTATCATGGAAAAGTGAAAAAAAAACATTCTTGTCTATTTAACATGTTATTCAAACTAATCAGAGACAATTTTGTCATCAAAATACCCATGCCCAGAATTTGCTATTGCTTCATTTGTTCCTCTACCTATCAATAAACATGTTCAGGGAATGTTTGGCATAATCTCGACTGTCTATGCTTCCTCTCATCATGTTTATGAACTATGAACAACTTAAACTAAATCAACTGCTCTCTGTCAAATGCGATCTGGCTCAGGGGCTACCACAACTTAAGCTGAATCACGTCTATTTGCTTAATATGCCTATGTGTCATGTGATAACATGCACTGTAGAACTTCTAGTGTACATCTGAACTGACTTGCAGAGGCTACATTTATCTATTAACATTTTTGTTTATTTTTGTTGTTCATCTGGCCTAATGAAAAAGCCATCCACTTTGTTTTCTTCACTGAATGTGAAAAAGGAATGTTGAAATGTTCATTCCTATTATTACAATGGAATGCCTTATCTTACCCTTTTTGTTTGATTTTCCAAGATGCTCCTTGATAGTAATCTTACTTTTGTGATAAATAAATTAAAAGCTCTTCTTTTCTAAATTTGTTATAAAGTATTAATCAATCACAAATGAAATAAAAGCAGACATGATCTGTACTTTTGAATTATATGATAAAAAGAAGATGAGTTAAAATGCAGCATTGGACAAATTACAGGGTTGATATAGCTGGATACAAGAAGACAATTTAAGCATTCTTGCCACTCTGCACTCTCCAAGAGGACCGTTTAGACAACAAAATAATATATATATATCATAACCCCTATAGGATAAACTGTAAACAGAATATTCCAATTATTTATTGTTATTCTGTGTAGAGACTAGCTCAGTCTATGATCTGCTCTGCAGCTAGCAAGAAATGGGGGCAAACATTTTCAAACTGTACTGAACACATTGATTGAAGTGAAGCCTATGTACGTTCATTATAGAAAAGAAATACAATGTTTAAGTATAGAATGTAACTAAAATTTAACATGAGAAAGCTACGACTGTAATGAAACAAAGATTAAACTTTTTTTTTTCCATTTTCAGCCTTTCATGTGTAGTAACTTTTGTTTGAATTTTTGCTGGTTTTTTTTTGATTTTCACTAAACTTTTTTAAAACTAACTTTTTCTACTGTGGGATTTTTGTTTCTCATTTGATTCATGCTAGATCCTATCTTGCCAATTCAGTAGCTGCTCGATTTTGGGAACCTGGAAAAGATGTAGCTACACATCATATGGCAATCTTAACACCAATGAACCGAAAGCCATTAAAATAATGTAAAAATGTAAATAAATAACTAGGTAAAGTAGCTTCTTCCTCATTTTGGAACTGGATTTAATTAGTGTAATATTTTACTACTTACACAAAAGACTAGACAGATAAGCTTATGAAGGCACTGATGTCATCTAACTCCCTATTTTCAGCTGGTGTGTAGATTACATAAGTTTTATTTGGGGATGAAGGGGACAATGTCTAAGAGTATAGATAAAGTAGTACAGTGCTCATAGATTTTGAAAGAGATTGCATAATGGGGTGCTGTCCCTATTCTTAAAGAAGCCCTAAATACCATACCATTTTCAAAGCCAACTTATTCCAAAGGTGGGTAGGAAGCTGGAGCCTATCCTTGCAATCATAGGGTACAAGGCAGAAAAATCCCTGAACGGGGCACTAGTTCATCACAGGGTAAATAGCTATATATTTTATATGTTTCATAATTAATGATATGACTGGTTTAAACATGTCACATAGCCTTGGCAGCTGATGTGGAAGTACTTTTAATAACTATATGCAATAGTTCTCCAATACAACATCTCCAGCATGACACCTGTTCTCTACTTCCTAAAAAACCCTTATTCGTAAATCCTGTTTATTTTTCTTTATCTGTCCTTTGAAATTATATTTGACACTTGCAAAACAAAAAACCCTAAATCATATACTCTTAAAAAATGGGAAAAAGTCTAGATTAATAATATAATGAGGAACTTCATATAATAATAAAGCTATTTCTGATTCTTGATTATAATGTCATAACAAAATGTAATAACCTACATTATCAGATTCATTTGGAATTACAGATATTCTTGTAGAGTTAATTATTGGTTGAAATTAAATCACAACATGAATATTCTTTAGATACCTTGATAAAAATATAGAAGATATTTCAAAGTTTCATCTGAAAGTCATTTCAAAATATTTCATCTTCACTTCACAAAATATTTTGAAATGACTTCTATGAAAGGTGTCTCAATTCCAACACTAATGCATTTTGAGCATGCACTATACATAATATATACATCTTAAAATGAATTAATATTATACTTCAAGTATACCAAAGTGTGGTCAACAATTAGAAAAAAGTTGCATTTACCAATATGCCATTTCAAGTTTGTACAAATAAAGCTATTTAAAGATATAATTAAACTGTATTTGAGACAGTGCACATTAAAGTTAAATTTAACAGTAAAAAAATAGTAGTATAAAATATAGAAAACTAAAATATTTTGACTTTTTACACATTTAAATTTAATGTACACAATTCATTTTAAGTTAACAGATTTTAAATAGCTTCTTGGAAAAAAAAATACTTGATTACTCCACATAAGAGTCTTTTCACATTTTGATCGAAGCAAGCCTTGAATTTTGGGCACGCTAATCTAAGAAACCTTCTCAGACTGATTCATTCACAGCCTGCCTTGAGTAAATATCACGTTTGGGTCTAGAAACTTGATACCTTCAAAATATTTTAAAACTGAAAAAAATAATTTATTAATAACTATTTGAAAAGTCAGGTACTGCTTCACTATTCTGTCTACACAGAACAACTACTGTATATTCAGCAATGTGAATCACTAAAATTATAATGATCTACCTGTCTAGCTCTGTAGATATGCACAAGTAAAAATACAGTCAATATTTATTTCAGCCTCAGCAGAGTCAACAGGACTTGTAGTAATAAAATAACAGTGATCCTTTTAGACTCAGTAACTGTTTCCTTGCTGCTCAAGTTCAGTGAATACGATTAATTTCCATTTTGAAAATAACTTATATCAGTACAATATGCTGCGGGTATAGATTTTTTCCCTAATGTAAAATGCCTGCAATGTGTCCATAAGCTTTATACGTTCTACACTTCAAAACACATGTCAAGCTAGTGTTAAATATACAGTAGTATTAGACTTCTGTCATTAAAATCCTTGACAAGTTGGGCAGTAGATGATGATGTAATTTCTTTGTGATACTTGTTTATATTTTTAGCTATATTTATTGAAGACACAAATACATTTTTATGACTGGCTGTCTGTTGCCTTGGAAACACAAAATACAGAGCAATGGAGACTACCTGGCTACCAACCTTTATTTTAAATCTTTTCAGAAAAACAGCTTTAAGTTAACTTCATTACTGTAGGAGAACCAAATTTGGTAACATTTTACAAAAAAAATCAAATATTGAACCAAGTTATCATTTGATAAAGATGCAGTATTATAATATATTCATTTTTTTTGTCTAGCTACTGTACATATAGTCTGAGACAGATTTATCAGGTTTGTACCAAACAGACAAGTTGATAATAAAAGATTTAAAAGCAATATGCTGGCCTAGATGTAACATATAGATGTGTTCATTTTTCTTCTGCGAAAAGCATTAAGGGATTGTCAGATAGCATCACCAGTTTCTGTGTTTAGGTCACAGAATCTAATACAGACTGATCTGGCTAGCATGGTGTTTCTGTCCCCTGACACACATTTCGTTTGATGGCCAATGCTAAATTTGACCTATCTTCAGTTCAGATTATCTATGTTGTGGCAGTAAGGGGCGCTAGTGCTCCCTTGAACCCTCAGGGATGACTCCAGACACCGGGCAAAAGTCCAAGACTTTTTATTCTTTTCCACCGTGCACAAAGCACCTTCCACACTACTCATACACTATGAAATACAACAAATAAACAATATTCTCTCTCCTCCTCGCCCAGACACTTTGCTCCTCTCCCACCCAGCACAGCTCAGTGTCTGGACTGAGGCACCGTCCTTTTATAGCCCCTGACCCGGAGGTGTTTCTGTCCCATCAGTCCATAGTTCCTAATTCCTTCCGGGTCAGGGCAATCAGTCCTTTTATTCAACCCGGGAGCACGACATTTCCTCCCGTCACAAGACCGTGACGTACTCCCGGATCATACGGCATCACAGGGCCCATAAGCCCCCACACAGCGACTCCTGGTGGTCCCCAAGGTATCCAGCAGGGCTGTGTATAAACACTACAAAGTCCATAAGGCCCTGCTGGACCTCGGGGCACGATCCTGCTGTCGGGAGAGCTCCTCCTGGCGGCCTGGGGGTGCAGACCGGCATGGGAAGCTGATTAATCATTTAGGTGTTATTAGTATAAAACTTTCAATTTCCTTATACCTACAAATATACAGTATATTCTACATTTATATGATATTGGGTAATTCTTAGAAGTGTACTTCTGATCTAAATCATTTTAATAGTTTAAAGAGTGTGATATGGTATATGCATGAGATGAATGCAAAGAATATAATATGTGTCTTTGTCTCAGACTACATGCTTACAATTTGGAAAAGCATAATGATATTTAGCAAAATAGATCTGACAATGTGACTTCTTCAATGGGAATACTGGATCAATTTTAATTTTGTGTTACAAAGTTTCAGTAAATACAAATATTTACTCTCCCCTGCCTTATTGTTTACTTATATGGACTATATGTAGATTATCAAAGAAGAAATGGTCGTAATGTAATAAAGATCTTTTAAAATACTGTATATCTTCCAATAGTAGCCCCGGTGTTTATTCAAAAAATTATTCGGACGGCCCGGCGTTTAAAAGAGACCGGCGGTTGTTGGAGACCGGCTATTATTCGCCTCGCAGACAGAATGGTGATGGGTAAACGGGGTTCATTTGGCAGTAAAATATGGTATGGTACCGTATTTATGGTCACAAAATGTAGGCAACAACACCGGATGAACATTTCAGGACTTAATGAAATTATCAGTACAGCAGTACGGTCTTATTAAAGCAGTATACAGTACGGTACTACCGTAAGCATAAAAAACAGGTACGGTAGACGTCAACTTTCTTGCCAATGATGCCACCAGCACCAGTCCGAATTTCGCATGAAAGCGTTCATCAGCCCGACAAGTCCCCTGCAGAACATAAGGAAATGCAATAAGCTCCAAACTCATGCATATACGTATACATTACGACATGAGACTGGATAAGATACAATAAAGTACAGTACTTACCATCTACTCGTCGTCTGAATAGGTAATGATTGCTTCATTTTTTGCCAGTTCTTCTTCATCTTCCTCTTCTTGTGATGGCAATACAGGTACTCCCATTGCTTGTTGTTGCGCAGTAATCAAGTTTTATCAGGATTAACGTGTCGAAGATGGCATTTTCATGTTCTTCCTGCCACCTCTGCCCTCCCTGTGGGGTTATGATTGACGTGGAGACGAAAGGGCAAAATGTACACAAAGAAATTTCTTTTTGACTTTCTCGCTTCCTCGATAGCATCCGACAACAAAACATTTTTGACACGAAAAGGTACTTACCGTATGATTCACTGCAGGAGGGCGGTACGAAAAGAGGATTAGCGTACGAAAAATGCGGTGGGTCATTGGAGATCGGCGTTTACTACAGACCGACGCTTAAAGGAGACCGGCTACTATTAGAGACCGCCATCAATTTGTCGTGACATCTCTTCAAACCCGGTGTTTATTGGAAACGGGCGTCAATAAGAAGCCGGCCACTACTAGAAGATATACGGTATGTTGTTTCAATTTCGTAATTCACACACAGATAACAGATGTCCTTATTTAGATTCAAGCAAGCAACTAGAAATTTACTTAACATTTTAGTTATAAATTACTAAAGGATAAAAATATTTCAGGAGAAAGTAACAACAGATAATTATTACAATTAGCCATGTTTTCTTTTGTTCATCAATTCTAAAATAAAAATTGAAGAAAACATCTTCATTATTTACAGAAAAACTAGGGGGCTCTGCCCCCTGCTTGATTCGCTCGTCAACTCCCGGCCATGAGCTACGCACTAGCCACTTCGCGGCTCTGTCGCTCGCGTATAGGGAAGCGGATGTACAATTTAAACAGATTGTTAATTTCATGGGAATTGTTACATATGCACAATAGAACTAACTAATTTACATTACAGTGAGTATTTAACTATAGTAAAAAATAGCAAAACGTAGTAAATTGAAAGAAAATTATGTTTCATGTTGCGTTAGACGTATTCGTTGTGTTATATATTTTTGTTGTGTTTGGCTTTGAAATTAACATGAAAATACTTTTTAAACTTACACTTTTACTGTAAAACCAGTAAAAACAGTATTTGAAATGAACTTTTTGTCAATATCACACTGAATTTTGATTCGGTGTTTGGAGTTACATTGTGAAAACGCAACGTACAACTGCCTGTGAGTGAATATTGTTTCTTTCTCTCTAATAAATAAAATGACTTTCGAATGTAATCTAATAGATAATCAATGGGATATTGTAAGTTGATATTTTCATCTTCTGCACCATCACCACCAACTGTTTCAGCATAGTCTATTGATACGCATTTAACCAATTTGCCATTTAACCGATCGACAATTTTCACGTTAATTCGTTTGACTTCATCGTTTCTCTGTGCTAGGATTGCATGTGTATTCATTTCTTCTGTTGATAACCCTTCAGGATGAAATTCTTCAATAAAATTTGGACATAAGTCTTCT